>NC_012990.1:600000-900000 GCF_000026365.1 Zygosaccharomyces rouxii | reverse complement strand
GAAGGTCCGGGGTGAAAAATATATAAAGGGCGGTAATTCAGACACTCACGACAGCAAAGGTGTATTTAACCAACGCAGTAAGATGAGTATGATAAGTTACGAAGGTGAAATGGACTTAGAGAAGTGTGTGCAGATGTATGAAGAGGAGGAAATAGAATTGCCAGAGGACAGTACTAGTGGAAAGTTGGTATACTTCCTTGCCCCATATTTTTTCGAGAAAACATGGATATACGACATTATTGTTTCTCTTTCAGGTGCATTTATTTCATCGGCTGTACTATTAGTGTACATTAGTTTGCGAGACTTTTATCATAATCCACTCGAATCAGAACTTTCAGTCGAATTTTCTCCCTTATGGACGATCAGTCATTATTTCCTATGCTTTACTTTTTCTTTTTTGAACTTTATTCACCATAGGAAAAAGGTTAATATTGAGACAAAAGCGCTCCAAAAGTTATTGAAGGAAGTGGCTGGGGTGGACCTAACCGGGGATCCAGTAGCTTGGAGGAGAATTGCATCGAGAGTTAATCACTTTTCTGAAGAGACAGGATATCGTTATTCTCTTTTTTACAGTGGGGAGCATTGTATGCGCTTTTTTGTGAGAGAAATCGTAAAACCAATAGAATGCCAGACCTACGACATCAGATGTTATTGCGAAGGAGAAATGTACAGCAATTTTTGGAAAAATCCATCAAATAAGGCGCTAACTGAGAGAGCACTTGCGAAATACAACAAGAGCGTTGAGAACTTTGGTGAATTATCACATACGGCTGAAAGAGATGAATTTAGAGATGGTACTTTCGAGAGGTTTCGCAATATTTTCAACACCTCAATTCTTTACTTTTGGGTAATAGAATTAGGGTCCTTTTTGATTTTGCTGCTGACCTTCATTATCTCGATGATTGTATGGGGCATTTTTCATTCATTCGCTACCGCTTAATGGCATGTTTTCATAAGGGATAAAAAGCACATTAAGAGCTAGTCCCTTCTTCGATGTCTATTGTAGGCTTCTGTGCTGTGACAGTCAAAAACCCTCGTTTCTGGTCGTGGTTCTATTTTTTGCTCAAAACTTCTCGAATCAATGTCTGAATATCCACGACCAAAGCAAAGTTTTTTTGACAGAGAATCGAGAGGTAGTCGTTAGCCGGTAAATTCTTTATGTTTAAAGGCAACATCGATCTAATCAGAAGGAGGATCGCACGCTCTGAACACATCCGCAGCAATACAATCCAGGTCATGGTGAAGTAACAACTGACCAGAGAAAAGCGGCTCGAGTAACTTCTTGGTCCAACCACATCCTTATTGGAAACAAGAGGTTTAAAATCTTTTTCAAAAAAGTGAGAGCATTGGTTTCCATCGAAAAAACTATCACGTCTACCTCCGATACTGGTGTTTCTATATTGTGTCTCTCTAATTCATTTTCATAGCTGTTTGGTCCCATTGCCCCAAGTTCACATCTGGAACGGTAGTTATTATAATAGACAGAAATTTATTCTGTCAAGTACGTCCAACTTTGAAGCTTCATTGGAATGATATAATCTTTGGAGGAACAGAAAATCACCGCCAAATGCAATGGACGTCAATCTGGGGCTGGCTATCAAAGAAACTCTCCTCGGGTAATTACAGGGGTGAGTTCATACACCTAAGGATTTTTAATCAAACTTAGGACCGTCAATAAGGAGTGAGTTCATACACGTAAGAATTTTAATTAAACTTAGGACCGTCAATTCTAAACCTTATTTCTTTTTTTTTTTTTTTTTTCCTGATTACTGTCCTTATAGATTATCTTTGACCAAAATGCAACAAACTTAGTTAGAAAAACTACTCCACAGGAAATAAGTACTCCCAGGCACCATCAGTAGCTGTTTCCAATGGAAAGTGGTTCAAAGCAAGCCTGGTAACAGTCTAAACAGTGCTTACCGTCAAAAGATTTATTATTAGAAGGACTATTATTCTCTTCCCCAGTTAAATATTCGTATACTTTTGCCATTTGATCCCATTTATCCAGTTCTTTCCCAGGGCTAACTTTTGCTATTATCGCCAAGAATTTGATTGCTTGCATTATACCCATCTCTGGATATTTAAATATTTAATATGGTTTATAAATTAGGGCAGAAAGTTAGGGTTAACTTTCAAAATTATCAATGAAGTTCAACCCAATATGATTTTAGACATTCAAACAAAGGATTGATTCCCATCGAATGGTGAATAACCTTGCAAGAGGTTGATTCAAGATGCCGCCAGTAATCGATCCTGAATCTGATGAAGACGAGGAACAAGTTCAAGTTTCCTCCAAGGAAACTAGAAGACACAAGAGGGAATTAGACCAAGACGAAGAGAATGATAATGATGATGATGAAGGCGACGTAAAAAGTGGATCTAAATCTTCATCAAACCCTAAAGATCGTAATGGGAAAGCTAGTAAAGATCCAAAACGTAATGGTAGAAGTGCAAGAAGGAATAAGACGTCTAATAAGGCATTACAAGGTGCAAGCGGTGGTTATGCATGGGAAGACGAGATTAAGAGAAGTTGGGATTTAGTGCCAGCTGATGATGAAGGTGATATGGCAGCATTAGCGGCTAGCATAGTAGAGTCCAGAAAGAAAAGGACTGCACAAAAAAATATTAGTCCGTATCAAAGAGGTATTATTAGAACGTTAATACTTGTATTGGATTGTAGTGAAGCGATGTTAGAAAAGGACATGAGACCTAATAGGCATGCCATGTTGGTCCAGTACTCTATTGATTTCGTTCATGAATTTTTTGATCAAAATCCTATTTCACAGATTGGTATCGTTAGCATGCGTAATGGCTTGGCACATATGATTAGTCAAGTTAGTGGTAACCCACAGGATCATGTAGACGCTTTGAAATCAATTAGGAAGCAGGAGCCAAAAGGTAATCCATCTTTACAGAATGCATTAGAAATGACAAGGGGGTTGCTGTTGCCGGTGCCGCCTCATTGTACTAAGGAAGTTCTTATAGTCTTTGGTTCACTGTCGAGTACAGACCCTGGTGATATTCATCTAACGATTGGATCACTAGTGCAAGAAGGTATACGTGTAAAGATTATTGGTCTGTCGGCACAGGTTGCTATTTGTCGAGAATTGTGTAAGGCAACCAATTATGGTGATGAGTCGTTTTACAAAGTGCCTCTGGATGAGATTCATTGTAAAGAATTATTTGCTGAGGCAGTGACGCCGCTTCCAGTTAATAAAATCAATAAAGGTTTCACGTTGGTTAAGATGGGCTTTCCTACGAGAATTTTCGAAGAAGCGCCCACCTTTTGTGCATGCCATTCTAAACTGTTGTATGGTGGATATTTTTGTCCAAACTGCCAAAGTAAAGTATGCTCACTGCCGATGGTTTGTCCTTGTTGTGATTTAATGTTAATATTGTCTACCCATTTAGCGAGATCCTATCACCATCTAATGCCGTTGAAAACTTTCTCAGAAGTACCTACTGGACAAGTATTTCCAACGGAAAATTGTTTCAGTTGTCAAGTGAGATTCCCTACCGTTAAAAATCATAAAACCGGTGAACTTCTAACCAGTTCTAGGTATAGATGTGAAGACTGTCTCAAAGATTTTTGCATTGATTGTGATGTCTTTATTCATGAAATTTTGCATAATTGCCCCGGTTGTGAATCTAAACCAACCATAACGTGAATAAGAAAAGATCAGCCATTTTATAAATACGGGTATGTATGTTTAATAGTTACAAAATAGTAGTTATAGACGTAGAAGAAGAAATCGTGGGAAATAGAGGAACTCGGGGCATAGGCTTAGAGAAATACTTTATAGTTTTAAGCAATGAAATAGAACCCATAATTTGAAAAACAAAAAGAAAAGCATAGTTAGGAAAATTATTAATTTTCTTATGGTGCTAAACGTAATGCCTCTGAAATTTTGGATTGGGAAGAAGTACTTGAACTTCGACTTCTTCTTCGATTCATTCTATATTTGATATCTGGATTCCCAGATACCGCTTTCACGGATCTTTGAGAGGGGGCTTTAACCAAGACATTATCTGTCATTCTACTTTGTCCCTCCTTCCAACTGTCAAAGTTAATTAATGCTTGCATACATCCCCATTCGTTGATTTTATTGCTCAACCAATGCAAATTAACAGGTTTGGTCAGATAATCGTTACAACCGGAGATGAGAGCTTCTTTTTTATCACTTTGAGATTTAGAAGCGGTAAATGCTACAATGATTACGGGAGCGTTGATTTGATCTTTATTGATTTTATTCGATTCAATATGAGGAGTTTTCCTGCTCTTTTGGATTCCAATTCCATGCTCTCTTTCCAATTCTCTAATCTTTTTAGCTGCGTCTATACCAGATAGAACTGGCAGCTGTAGGTCCATAAAGATTAAATGAATTCCACCTTCTCTCCAAACATCTATTGCCTCTTGACCATTTTTAGCCACTTTGTAGAAAATTTTGTGTTTTCTCAAAAAAGAACTTAAAATGGTTTGGTTAATGACATTATCCTCTACAATTAAAACGTTTATCTTAGGAAAGACTTTATCGCTAGTGGCGGACCATTCACCGGGAAATGGCTTTTCTCTTGAAGACCCATTCTTAGGGGCAAAACTTCGCGATAGTCTGTTGAAATTGGGTGGTGGGTTTCGAGGGAGTAAAGGTGATGTCGGACTAGATAACCCTTTCTTACGATCATTTTCTAATAAAGGATGAACCATACCAACTTCCTTTTCAATCAATGGCGCATGGGATTGCATTAAACTATCGTCTGTCCTTGGTCTGTCAACTAGGGGCATTGATAATTGTGATTCTTGACTGTTATTGTTGTTGTCGTTATTCTTATAATTATGCGTATTGGTATTGATATTAGCATTAATATTATTGTTGTCGCCATTGAAACCTCCAATATTAATGTTGGAATCCGTATTTTCATTACTAGTATCACCAACAGTTGTTAGTGGGGATGATGGTCTCGACGACATTTTGGAAGGGCTTTCATTAAAATTCACATCACCATCAAAATTTTTCGGGAGCAATAGGATTGCTTGCTTTGGTGAATCAGGATTATCCTCATCTAGCATGCTTTGAGAAACTTTGCGTAATTGTTCTTCATTAGTAATTAGTTGGAATTCACGTTCACTCTCTTCACGAGCCAACTGTGCTGCTGTATCATCTAACACTAGTTCTGGTGGTGCATCTCCAGGATTTAGAGCACCGATTGTTGGTGGAGTCTCTAATCCCGGTTGTAACAAGTCATGTGGATCTCGTGTATCCAATCGAAGACCTTCTTGTTCCCTTTTCCTATTTTGTGAATTGAGTAATTCTTGCGTGAGTTGATTCGAAGCAAAATTTGGACCATCCATTGCACTTGCTGGAAGCATTTCATGCTTTGGTATAATATCGTTGCAAAATACAAGTAAAGCATCTGAGGCCGCTTGAGACCCCAAGTGTCCAAATAATTCGTTATAAATGGTCAACACCAATTCATCGGGTTCAAATAGAATTCGATATAATGAATCACCAACAGGCTCTACACTGTGTTTTAGATCTTTCTTTGACCAACTTGTTAATGCAAGTCTACCACCACTAAACGGTAGAGGTGATAGTGTCGGGGCAACACCGCCAGGTAATCTTGCCAAACCAGTACTTCCAACACCATTACTGCCACCATTGTTATTTACACCACCATTTTGGACGCTTAAGAAAGGTGAACCTATATTTGGTCCATAACGGGCGGTAGGCAATCGAGGAACTGCTGATAATTTTGGACTCCCAGACGCAGATATCCTGGGACTTGTATTTAAACTACCACTTTTCGAATCATTATCTGCGAAACTTCTTTTGGTAGATGCGGCACTAGGTTGTTGTAAAGGTTTACTTTTACCAAATAGTGTATTTACTGGACTAGTCGGTAATCTTTGTATCGGAGAAAATCTATCGGGTTCCCAGTCAGTCCTATTACAGTAAAACCCCAGCGCAATTGATGCATTATCATTAACTCTTGACCATCTAATTGTATTTAGATTTTCAAAAATTTTTGTCTTTAAATCATCAATCGTATCCAATTCACCGAACTGTAAGGAAAATGCCTGATTGATCGATTCTTCATAATCCTCTAATCTTAACCATATTTTCCATGACAATGCAGAATTTAGTGCAACATTTCTATTAACACTTAGCGGCGAAGTGGGGCGTAATTTTAAGGTACTACTTTCTGACATGAGTAAAGTAAAAAGAAACGAATAGAGCCTTGTCCTTCGCTGTTCGTTTTATTCTTGTACTTGTTTTTGTTCTCGTTCTTGTTCTTGTCTTTGCAATAAGGAAGGGATTAGAGTGTTAATGTGTACTCGTTGTAGAGGGAAATAAAGGAATGGAACTCTACAGAAGACAAACCGCGGAAATCGACTTTCTTCTATCCTCAAACAAAACTTGTAACTATATTACTGATTAATTTTTAAACCGTAAGCCAAAACAACTGTTGTTACTTTGGGAGAGTGTAAACGTGTTTTTTGTCCTTGAATATTGAATAATAGTATCAAATGTTTTACACTACCAGCGATGAAAACAAATGGGGTCGCAGACCTTGAACACCCTCAGATTCCACTTCTTTTAGGACCTTGCTCGGTACTTTATTTAATGATAGTTTAGGTTGATTCTAAACTACTATTTCTGATCGTTCCTTGGCACTTGTTATGCTACACCAAAAGTTGAAGTTTTTTTTAAGGAAGAAAATATTCCCCGGACTATGATCTGTCCGCTTCACTTGAAAAGGGTTCCTTGTCCGAAAAGCCCTAAGAGGCGCAGACAGTGAACCCTATTTGAGGTCTGTTGTAGAGCGACAGTGTTTGTCCGACAGCCCCTGTATTCCGGACACGAGAGAAAGGATATCAGAAAGGAATCAAATCTTACTTCAACTTTCTTTCAACTCTTATACAGCATGAAAAGTTGGTTGTTCCTCTTTTGCCCGTCAATTTATCTTAGTTGCACAACATGTTTGCCAACTTATGTGGAATTATTCCATTCCAATAAGAATTTTGGCTTCGAGTTTACCACACCCAATGTTGGGTGCAGCTGTATGGGAAGCACCAATTCAGAGTATAACGGCATACTTAGCATAATACTCGGCTTATTGAAAAACTTTCAGTAAAATTTCAGGAATAAGCCGCTGTAAAAAGAGGAAAAGTATCCAGGAGATATGGTTCGTGTAGAGTAAAATTCGACGATCGTATATTGCATTTCGATTTTGGACTTTTGTCGAGTTAGGATCTGATTGAGTTGACAACAAACGGGTTTCATCAACTACTCAAACGTTGCTTCCTTCTTATCTATTAATGCTGAATGCATGTCGATCTTGGTTCCATGTGCAAATGGTTCCCTTGAATTTTGATTTACGTCTAAAGGGGGATGATGCTATTATTAATCTCGTTCTTGTCATCGCTATTGTTATTGTTATTGTTATACTGGCTATACGGGGTATGGGTATGGGCTATTTCATTACCGGTTTGGTTTGCGTTCCTCTCTTTTGATTTTTTATTGTTGTCCTTTGTGTCAGTGTGTCGCGCGTCAGACATATAAATATGATAATCAACAAAAAAAATACGTAAATAAATAAATAAAATAAAGTAAAATAGAATAAAATATACCGTATATTTAGAGAGGTTGTGTGAGAGTTGAGTATTTGATTTAAAGCTCCTCTCTTCTAGTGGCTTATCCGACCGTTGATGCAAGATGCGTACACCAGATCATTTCAAGATTCCTAAAGAACGGCGTGCCGATTATTGGGATTATAAACCTAGTCGAGACGAACTTATCAAGGAGCCACTGATTACTCCAATTCATGAAATTAAAAATCAGAATAAATTAATTAATAGTGCTATGCTGTATTTCAGTAAGCCAAGCCATAGAGACCATGGATTTTATCCAGATCCAAAAATTCCCTATGAAGCATATTTTGCCAATGAAACTGAAGAGAGGGAAAAGCTTCGATTTGGTGAGAATGAAACGATTACTTTTGATATTAATGAGGAAGTTGGTAAATTGGTCATGAAAGAAGCTGAGTACAAACCAGCATCTCAGCATGGGGCCTTGGATCAGAAAAATACTAAAAATAAATCCATCTTAAAGACTAATCCAAGAACCGTTATACCTTATCGACCACATGCTAACCCTTATATCGATGCGTGTCAAGAAGTTATGATTAAATGTTATAATATGTGTGGTATTTCAGTGGATTATTTGGACATTGATAAAATGTTTGATTCCCTCGGTAAATTGATGTTTGGGATTTCCAATGAATTTAAGATGAAAGAATTATGCTTTAACTATGTGCTAGCCGCTGAGAAGCGCAAGTGGTTTGAAGAGAAGGAAGATTTGAAAGCTTCGGTGGAACAATTCAAGACCGAAAGATTGGGCTTGTGTGAGCTAAATGTTGAATTGGGTATAAAACTACAACAAGAATCGAAAAGAGTCGAGAATTTACAAAAATTACTTGTCAAATTAGAACAATTTGATAAAGTTCAACAGGAAAATACCGGTCTCGCTTTAGTCAATACTGATTTGACTTCAAAAAATGATCAATTGACTTCTAAACTATTAAATTTAGAGGCAAAAGTGCTTCAATTGTCTGACGTGGATAGAACAAACGTTGAATTGAATGATAAAATTTCAGCATTGACTTCCAAGAACGAAAGTTTAAGCGATGACTATGATAAGCTTTTCAAAGAGAAGCAAGAGTTAGAATCTAAGAATTCTGAACTATTGCAGAATAATAATGAGCTTCGATCAGAAAGGGAGAGATGGCTTGAACGCAATGAAAATTTGATCATAAATAGCACTGATTTTAATGTGAAAATGGAGGAAAGAAATGCAAAGATTAAATTCTTGGAGGCTCAAATAGAAAATATTAAGGCCAAATATGATAGAGACACCAAATCTGACATGAAATATTTCAAAAATAAGATCAACGATATGTTAAGGGAAAATGTAAATCAAACTTCTCAAATGGAGAAAGTTATAGTAAATTTGAATCAAGCCAACTACAAGGTTGATGAATTACTAAAGGACAATGAATCTCTTCGTGTGGATAATAACAATATGCGTGCTGATCTTCAACAAAAGTTAAAGGACATTAAGGATTTACAATTACAATTGAAGCAAGATAAAGTGACTTTTACCAAATATGAAAAATTGGAGAATGAAAAGACAGCTTGTGATAAGGCTCTAGTACATTTAAGACAAGAGTATAGGACTCTACAAGAAAGTTTTCAAAATTTGAAAGAGGTTCATAGTAATCTCGATGATCAAAATAAAGAATTGAGTCAATACAGGAAAGCCGCCCATGATGCCCTTTGTGAACTCAATGAAGAAGTCGGTAAATTGGAAGATATGAATGCTGTTTTACAAGATGGTAAACGAATTGATCAGATCCAAATTAACGATTTGAACTGTCAAGTGAAAAAACACATAGAGACTATTGAATTGTTAGAGAGATCCAATTCAAAATTTAGAAAGAAACCACAAGAGTTAGAAAATAAAATTCAGACGTTGCAATGTGAATATGAAAGATTGGATAAGCAGTACAAGGATAGAGAAACTGAAATTCAACAGGCCAAACTGAATATGAGGAAGATGACAACTTCACTTTACAACGCTCGAATGAATGCATCTGACCATGAGAATAGGTGCACAGCCGCAGACTACAATGGGTTGACTTCTAACTCAGCCAAAGCACCACTTAGAAAGAGAGACATGTTACGTTCTTTGGCTAACAGAAGGACAGTATTGGTGACAGAACCTTCCCAAAGTCTAAACAAAAATATATATTAAATATGTTGATTTCACTTTTGCTAGGAGCAGCATAAGGTCGTTTATAGAAAAGCTTTCACATTTGGTTTCCTTGCGGGTTCGCTCAGGCATAAAACTAACTCTTGAAGTACAAAACGTAAAATTTATCGATCTGTATGAAAAGAGGACTCTACTAATTCGAATTCGATTCTACTTTTGGGTCTTACTACAAATTTTTCAAGCCACTTAAACCAATTGGCAAATAATTGGTCCAAATATTTCAACATTTTTACAATTTCACTATGTAGTATTATTCTTAAATGCTGGCGCGTTGAAAGTTGAATCATTTCATCTTATCTCACCTCATCTCATGTCGACCTGAAATAATACAAGAAGGTTGTAGCATAACATGACTGAGGATATAGAGTTTACTGATCCTAACGGGAACACAGCACAACCCAGTGAATCGGGTACTGTCATTCCTGAAACCGATAAATCCATAACGGACCACGACATTGCAAGGTACCTCTTACAATACCTACTAGACTGCAGAGGAATCTGCCATGAGAATATGTTATTAGTGGTATTGGACAAACTGCAAAAATATACACAGGATCCTACTTCTCAAGTATGTTCAACGGATAAATTGGTTGAAATCATTAAGGGAATCAATGTGAAATTGAATCCATTGGGCTATAAAATATCAAGGGTTGGTCACGGCATGGGTAAGAACAACGTTAGTTCCATGTTAAAGGACACTGGATTACCAAGCAACAACAGATTTTACGTGTATGTGAATACCGTTACTAGTGAAGAAAGTAAATTAGCCACTAGATTCTCAACGAGAGAAATTGAATTTATCAAATGGTGCGTGGAGAAAATGTGTGTTTCTAGAGATTGTGAAGTAATAATAGATTGTCCCATCATAACAGAAGTAGACCGCATACGAAACGATGTTTCGTGGAATAAGTGCATAACTTATAGTGTCGAGTCATCGGAATTTTTCCAGTACAAAGATTGGAGTCCCATCGAGATTGAATCTTTACTATTTAAATTATGCGGATTAAAATGGTTTGCCAAGGATGAAAATGGCCGTATATCAATGGATCTTAGATGTTCAGTGGAATTAGAAGAGTATCTGATCGCGAACGGTATCTCAACTTGTGAAAACTGCCACAGATTAGCCTTACAAGGTACACGTTGTACATCGTGCTCCAGGTCTTGGCACGTCGATTGTTATCAACATCGCATTACTCACATTGGCAAATATTGTCCCTGTGGTGAATCCATTTTACAAAATGGTATGTATATAGTATGATACTAATTTATCATCAAATATTTACAGGATACGCATTGTGACACGGGATTCAGTCGATCATTTCAATACCTTTTTCTCTAGAAAGTCCTTGGCTTCATTAATCTTTGTGGCTAGATATGGTGATCCACCTTTATCAGGATGATTGGCCAACATAATTCTTCTGTGAACTTCCTTCAGTTTTCTCTTATTCAACTGACTTTCGTTCAAATTTAAAATCTGTAGTGCCTCATTTTGGTTCATCTTGGCGTCAAATCCACCTTTTAGAAATGCTGCTGCTCCTTTCTCACCACGTACTTTGCTAGTTATAGATTTGTAAGCTCCTGCAGCCACATATAAAGCGAAAAACGTTCCAACACCGGTAAGGACAGGGTGCTGACCCATTTTTTCCAGTGCTTGATCGAAATAGAGGTCCATTCCCTGCTTCTGTGATGGTGCCATTGGCTTGGGTGCCTCCAATGCTACATTTTGATCTTCATGGATTCTAGAATTGTCTTGGCCCGGTATAGGCAATTGTGGTGCGCTAAGTCCAGCTAAGTTATCATTTCTACTTGGATCGCTAGCCATTTCGAGATATTTAGAGTCTTCTCTTCCTTTTCTTCTATTGAATTGCTCTTTTTATGTATTTACCATTAGCATCATCATCGCTTTTTTTTTTTTTTTTTTTTTTTTCTTCCAGCTTGCCCATGTTGAAAAATTTTCGAGATATTAGAAGCTCATCTCATCTCATCTCATCTCATCTCATCTCATCGCATAATACAAAAATTCAGTAAGAAAAGAAGGCCAAGTAATTTGATATGAGAATCCATCAGTGCCATTTCTGTTCGTCGCCAGTTTACCCTGGGCATGGTATCATGTTTGTTCGTAACGATGCCAAGGAGTTTAGATTCTGTCGGTCTAAGTGTCATAAGGCCTTCAAGCAGCGTCGTAACCCACGTAAGTTGAAGTGGACCAAGGCATTTAGAAAAGCTGCTGGTAAGGAATTGGCTGTTGATTCCACCCTAACTTTTGCCCAACGTAGAAATGTTCCTGTCAGATACAACAGAGAGCTTGTGGATACGACTTTGAAGGCCATGGAGAAGATCGAAGATATCAGAAAGAAACGTGAAAGAGCCTTCTACAAGAACAGAATGAAGGGCAACGAGGAGCAAGATTTCCTAAGAGACAAACAATTAGTGGAAAACAACCCAGAACTACTAAGGATCAGGGAAGTGGAAATGGCACAGATATTGGCCAAGGAACAAGAGAAGGCAGAAGCAGCAGAGGAAGAAGACGAAGAAGAGGAGGAAGAAGAAGATATGGAAGTGGACGAAGACGAAGAGGAAGAAGAAGAAAAGGAGAAGCAAAAGATTGTCTTGAAGAACAAGAAGAGGAATCAAAAGAAGCTTGCATTTTAATCCAACAACAACTACTACTATTACTAGCGGGTAAAGGGCCATTCTATGTACATTATGCGTATATTATATTTAGAATTTTTTTTAGGTGAGAATTTTATCTCCATGTTCTGACAACTGAGTCAGCGGGTAGCTTTTTAAATATTCCTACAAACCCACCACCGACCACTCTAGCACCGACTTTAGGTCTTACCACCATACTTTCCTTACCAGTCTCTCTAATCACAGTTCTTCTTAAGTCCCATTCGCGCATACCACCACCGCCTGATCCTGGCATTAGTTCCAAGACTCTTGTCATTGACAGCGGGATCCCTACTGTCTTTATCTGGCAGAGACAATCCCACAGCTGAGTAATACTGGGCACAAAGACTATCAGTGGACTTTCAGCTACTAGATTTTGAGCAATGGTCTCCAAATGGTCTTGAGGTGATGGCAGATCGAGAAACGCACCGTTAAGGAACCCACCTGGGCGACCCGCTAAGCGACCAACTACATCACGATAATAAGATGCGGCTGGACCTTGCAACCATTGCGAAGGACCCTGCTCGGACTCTGTCAGAAGGTGGAATTCAACATCTGTCCAGTAGATACCCCTATCATAGTGTTTTAGATTCCTGACACCTGTTGCCAAATGCTTGTCATTTCTGTCAAGAGAATGTAAAATGGAACCTCTTGTAGAATCATTACCGTCGTAATAAGCATTCCCACTGTGAATTTCTTTACAAATTTGCAAGGTTAGTGAACCATGACCCGTACCGCATTCCAAATACTGCTTGGGTGGGGCACATGTGCGTAGACCTTGTGGCAGTTGAGACTTTCTGTTTTCCCATCTGTCATGCAAGAATCGATCATATCTCTCCGATAGGTTCAACCTTTGGAAACTAGCAGGCTTCTCCACATCTATGGATGGTCCCAATTCCATGTCAGGGAAATCCGCATGCACGTCACTAAGCTGCACTATTAATCCTGCATCTAATGGATATATCGGTTGGGCTTCTCTTCTTTTATTAACCACATACTCTTCCAGCGAAGGCCTACAAAGCATATATTGGTGGGAAGTTGACGTTGAGCTAGTAACCAATGACCTATAGGGCTTACCAATGACATCTTCATGCCTTATGGGTCCATTGCCCGTGTTAATCACTTCGCCTGCTTGCAATGGCTTGGAAAGATGGAATTTTTCATTGGGCTTGGATAGCAGTCTTGCCAGTACAGTTTCATACGGTTGAAATGTGTGCTGAAACCTTTTGACCACATGCTTAATCATTATTCTTTGTTTATCCATTATTAGCCTCAGCATTGCAATCACAATTTTTCATTGTGATCAGCAACATCATCTCTTCTCGATGAACTTGAAAGAGCTCTAAACTCATGACCCCAAGATGATTCCCAGAATATTCTCAATCGATTTAATTCCTTGGTAGTAATAGTCTTCAATTCTAATACTTCCCAGCACCTCTCTTCCCCTAATGCATATACTACAAGCCAAACACTTACAGCATCGCCCCTCTGAGGAACACGGTTACCTTGAAGAAACGTAGATTCATAGACGGATGTTCCAATAGTTGCTTTAAGAGTTTTACCCTCATCAGAATATCTAAATTCTGGCAAGTTTCCTAATATTACTTTTGAAGTCCCCTCGAGGTATTCCAATTCTATCAATTGAGCCACGACTCTAAACCTAGAACCGTTCGACGGTAATAATCCTTCAAGTTCATTTAGATCCACGACCAATTGACTCATTAGGGTTACCTTGACTTATGCTAAAAGCTCTAAAGGTTGTCAATTCAATCAAACAGCGAGACCTGGGGCTATAAACATTAACAGTTCTTTTTATCGGTGTGGGTCGCTCACAACAACATGTATCACTTTCGCCCTTAATTGAATTAATCAACGGAACCTTGAACTACAAGTTGCAATCTTAAGAATTATGAAGGTTTTGAAACCAACTGTAACCAATAGAGCATACAAGGGGTATCCAATTGGTATAAAAGAGGAGGATAGTTGGGGTTATGTTATCAACTAATGCTACATAGATAGGACATCACAGAGATCATCACAGAGATCATCACCAATAATCATCAATCATCAATTACTATGGCCACCGAAAAGATTACTTTCTGCTTAAACTGGCAAGCTGCTCCTTACCATATTCCCATTTATTTGGCCCTCACAAAGGGTTATTTCAAGGAACAAGGTCTTGATATTGCAGTTTTGGAGCCATCCAACCCATCTGATGTTACTGAATTGATTGGATCAGGTAAAGTGGACATGGGATTAAAGGCCATGATTCACACCTTGGCAGCCAAGGCTCGTGGTTTCCCAGTTACTTCTGTGGCATCATTGTTAGATGAACCTTTCACTGGTTTATTGTACTTGCCAGACAGCGGTATTACTGAAGATTTCCAATCATTGAGAGGTAAGAAAATTGGATACGTTGGTGAATTTGGTAAGATCCAATTGGACGAACTGACCAAGCACTACGGTATGACCCCTAATGATTACACTGCTGTCAGATGCGGTATGAATGTTGCTAAATACATCATTGAAGGTAAGATCCATGCAGGTATTGGTATTGAATGTATGCAACAAGTGCAATTGGAAGAATTTTTGAAGGAGCAAGGTAGATCTGCATCTGAAGCCAAGATGTTGAGAATTGATAAATTGGCTTGCTTGGGTTGTTGCTGCTTCTGTACTGTTTTGTACATCTGCAACGACGAATTCTTGAAGAAAAACCCTGAAAAGGTCAAGAAATTCTTGAAGGCCATCAAAAAATCTACTGATTACGTTTTGCAAAATCCTGAAGCGGCCTGGAATGAATACATCGATTTCAAACCAGCCTTGAACAATTCTTTGAATTTCAAGCAATTTCAAAGATGTTACGCCTACTTCTCTGAATCTCTTTACAACGTCCACAGAGACTGGAGAAAGGTTACTGGTTACGGTAAAAGATTGGAGATTCTACCACCAGACTACGTTTCCAATTACTCTAACGAATACTTGACCTGGCCGGAACCAGAAGAAGTTTCTGACCCATTGGAAGCTCAGAGATTGATGGGTATTCACCAAACCGCTTGCAGAGAGGAACCAAGCTTCAAGAGACTTGCTTTACCAGCTTGAATTACGTGAAATGTCTTATTTAGATAGCTACGTTTATGTATTGAATGTACTTTTTGCTTATAAGTCCTTTGCAATTTTTTATTTTCTCTGATTTACTGACACATTCATCCCAACTAGGAGTAACTGACACTGGTGTTGACCGTGAAGCCTTCAAAAACCTTTCCGATGTGCAAAACATATAATCGGAAACCAAAAAAAATAATCGCGACAACTGCAGGATTCGAACCTGCGCGGGCAGAGCCCAAAAGATTTCTAATCTTTCGCCTTAACCACTCGGCCAAATTGTCATACAATTTCTTATTATAGAAATGTTTTTAACATGTACCATAAACATATACGAGAAATGTATCTCAGATTCAAGAATATTACATCTTATACAAGCTAAAAAAGAAAAGTCAAAACCATTTAAAGCGGGAAATTACTAGCACCTTTATTCAATTCATCCTCATTAATAGTAAACCCATTACTACTACGTGCCTTGTTGAAAAATTCACTCCAAATGGAGTCCGTAGTGACCTGAGTAACCATATCTATAATTCTTTGCCCATCCTTACCATTTGCTGACCTGTCCCTTTCCACATCAGCACCATCTTCAGCTTCAAGTGAAGGGTAATTTACGTTGGGCAACTGCGGAGAATCATGACTAGAAAACTTACTCCTAGTGGATTCAGGATCCGACTGTAAAGTAACCCTTTCTAATTCGTCAAAAAACTGATCCAGGGGAACGTCGAAGGAATCAGGTTTGATTTTTGGCATATCTAAAGTACCTTCCAAAATATCTACAGGAGATGAGTTGGAAGACATTACCTGCGGGTAACGTGGCGTGCTATTTTCTTCTGTTTTGTTCCCATCGAACCTTAGTTTAATCATTGCCGCCGATAGAACTTTGCAAATATTATAGCAGTTCTTTGCTGCTTCACATGTCCCAATTAACTTTCTCAAGACATAGAGTAGCTTTGAAACATAATTTTCTGCCATCTTTCTGCCATCTCGTATGCCTCTATCCGAATAATAAATGCTGTAAAGATATGTCATAGATGTCATAAACAACATATGAACTGTGACCCATGTATAATTGATCTTTGAGTTATGGCATAGTTTGTAAAAAACGTCGATGGAACCCCTAGTGCTATCATAGACTACATCAAATGCATAGTCATCAAGCGTTAAAATCTTTGGTGACAAACCATATAACATACTCTTGGTGAACCAATAATTTAGGTTGAAAAATTCCGTATTGAATTTACTATTCATCTTCTTGTAGGTTTTTGGAACCTCTTTGCGGAACCAGTTATCTAACGACCTATGCATCTCAAACTTCCATGACTCCAAATTAGAGAAGCTACGAGGCACTTCACCGTTAGGCGCATACAGTACTTGCACGATATTTGCCTGAAGCCTTCTCACTTTAAACATGGCTAAGGCAACGACTTTGGGGCTCGCCATTGAGCTTTTCATCTTGGAATAATCCACAATATCATCATTAGTAGTGGTAATTAGGGCATCATCCAACATACTCGGGTATCTTGCAGTAATGTTTTCCTCTGGGATACCAAAAGGACGTCCAAAATACGAGCATATCTGTCGGTCTAAGGAATAAACACACCAAAACAATCTTCTACGAAGTTCCCTAGTGAATGGATCATAGTTTCGGTTAAGCTTCTCTGCATGTAAACCCAAATCAACAGCTAGCCTCAGTGCAGATCCCATTGTATACCATACACCCGGTACGTTAGGCCTCATCAAGGAGTAAACAGCAACTAGGACAGTTCCTGCTAGGGATTCCAGTCTGTTGGGTGAGAAATTAAGTGCCTTAGAAAATTGAAGAGCTCTCCGTTTAAAGGAAACTACCCTAACAGTATCTGATCGGAGCACCTGAGTCGACTCACCAATAGCAAATACCATGTTTAAGAAAAAATATGGTATCTCGTATTTGTCTGGAAGTGTAATATTTTCCTCTCTATCGTATCTGCGTTTCCAAGAATCATACCACGGTTCTTCATCCTGTACATCTTCACAATCTCTTGGAAGTTTAAAAGAAGTGTTAATCTTCGTATGATCAGACGCTAAGGATACTGATGGGTTCCAAGAACCGTAAATGGGTTCAAAATATTTCTTGAGGAAATATTCACGATGTAGAACTGGCAATTGAGAATTGGAATCAGTAAAATACTGAGAAACGAAACTTTCTGCGATTTCTCTGGGTGGTAACCATAGTGGTTCGAATGCAGATGTAGTTTCTGCATTGGAATAATCCACATATTGGGACTCTCGCTGTTTAATCTCCTCATCAGATTCATCTTCTACAGAATCCGGTCTAAAATTCACAGCTGTAAATACCAATTTAGCGAAGGGAATACCCGATGAGTCCCCCAAATACGAATTGGAGGCATTGTTCTTTATAGATCCAATCGCAGTTATGCTCTTATGAGATTCGTCTAACTCTGCAGATCTCGTCAGTCCAGATTGCGGTGAGATGTGGGAACCACCACCGTTAGATGCTGTTTCCTCATCATCAGCTATACCAACACCTTGCTGCATAGAGGTACCCTTGTTGATCAGATAAGCCGCCAGTAAGTTATCATGCGGTACTTGATGTTCATTTCTCAATCTTTCTTCATATAACTCAATATCACAGGGATTATCTTCACTAGTCATAGGGATATTTCCCTGCACCCTCTCTGGATCTACACCACATTCTCTCAACTTATTCATCATAGCCGTCAATCTATCCTCAAGAAATATCACATAGGACCGGGGCACATCTCTACCTGTTGCGGGATCCAAAGAGACACAAGGTTTATTAGCTCGAGCACATTTCTTGCAACTAGGAAACTCATGATCACACTTAATCTTCTTAGTCCGACACCTTTTGCAAGCTGATATAGATTTTGTTATACCAACAACCACGGATGATGGCCTTTTCCTCGACACCTCTTCTTCACCTTCCACTTGCTTAATCGTCCTCTTCATAATAATGTAACCCTAGCGGTAGATATAAGTAAAATAGTTTATCCTTCCTCAAGCTAACCTACTCATAAGTACCGAAACGACCAGGCAAAAGCTCCTTTTGAAGCTAACAATCAATTCTTTACCTACAATATAATAGTTTTTAAACTTTATTGAAGGTAAATCATCCCATCTCGCGAAGGCCTCTTGACACTTTTGCCAATACTTAATCACTTTTAACCCATTTAAGAACTCATGTGGAGACCTAACTAGATCAATTGAGAATCATGAAGATTGGTATACTTCCTTACCAGTCTCAAGATATTGCTTATGGTCCGTCTGACAACCAGTTGAGGCCCCCATGGCCCATTTTCCAAGAGACCCATGAGATCTCTGATGGACAAGAGAAATTCGAAAAACCTGAAGATATGCCCCTGAACAGACGAAATTTTGTATACAGGCCCTGTGGTGCCAATCCATTTTTCAAAGAACTGGGGTACTGTTGTTCAGAATACCCATTTGCCAAACCTGGGATGAATCTTATGGACAGATCCGATGGTGTATCATTGAATCGAGGCAATAACGAATGTGTTAGTGTATCCAATTCAATGGGGTGGCGTACAGCCAGATGTGATGTTTGCATTAAGGAAGGATTGACCTACTGGGAAGTAGAAGTTGTGCAAGGCGGTACCCCATCAGGATTTGACACTGGTCATTCTTTCCAGAAACGCAAGGATATAATAAATGAGACTCCCCATGTGAGACTGGGTATATCTAAACGTGAGGCATCCCTAGAATCACCTGTTGGATTCGATTCATACGGCTATGCCATCAGAGATACATCTTTAGAGTCAATTCACGAAGGTAAGGTTGCACAATCACTGGGGACACACAGTTTGAAGCCAGGAGATAGACTAGGATTTCTACTGCAGTTACCTAGCTGTCAGACCCAAGTCGACCAAGCTAAAGAGTATACCCAAAGAAGGTTAGATGCACTTGTGCAGAGTACTAAGAACACTTACCAAGACCACGAACAGCCAAAAAAGAGATCAAAGACTACCAATAAAAACTTCCAAATCGCTCTCTTAGCAGATATTGATCATAGTAATGTTGTTAGAGATCACATTGCCATTCGTTACAAAAACCAATTGTTTTTTGAAGCTACAGATTATGTGAAGACTACAAAACCGGAATACTATTCAAGTGATAAAAGAGAAAGGCAAGATTATTACCAATTAGAAGATTCATTTCTTGCCGTCTATTTGAATGGCGAACCCCTAGGCGAAGCTTTTAGAGATTTGAAACCTTTCCTACCACCATTTAGCGAATTACAATACAACGAAAAATTCTACTTTGGTTATTGGAAAAATGGTGTTGATGATCCTGGTCATAATGCAAAGCGTACTGGTATCTTGTTGAGAAACAAGTACGTGAATAATAACAAGCTGGGCTACTACCCAACCATCAGCTGCTTCAATGGAGGGACAGCTCGTATCATTACAACAAAACAAGATTGTAAATATTATGATCAGCTAAACAAGCCAGCAAAATTGTTAGAAGAACTTTTTGACGAACAGATTGCGGAGGATGTCGTCTGGGATATAATAGATGAAATTGAAGAAGAGTTCTCAGACAAAGGCAGTGGTTAAAGACTATCCACTAGCATAATTTCGTATCGTAGGAAAACAACAAAATTAGTTACAGATCCAACCAAAAGCTCTAAAATTCCTCAATTGGGCGCTTAAATTCAAGTTTACCCCCCGGTATTACCATCACTTTGCACGAAGAGTTGATAGGATTTATAAATGGGTAAAGGTGGCAAGGGGAGAGACCGCTTTACAAGGTCGAAGATCTCATGGAAAAGGGCCTTTAGGAAGGTATTTTGTGAGGTCATTGAAACTTTGGATTTAACTTCAAGCATCAAATAATATGACAAGCCATAATGTGGGAGAGTTACCGGGGGGTGAAGCATCTCGTAAACCGCAGTACCGATTGGAGATACTGGTGTCAGACCCTCAGAAGCGCTACGGCGACCAGACATCAACTTCATCATACGTGAGTTATCAGATTTCTACTAAGACTGATAATCCAGCTTATCTCAAAAACCATAAAAGTGACGATGAGATTATCGTGGTTCATCGAAGGTACAGCGACCTATTACTACTTTACAACATTTTACTCAATGATCACCCTACGTGCATTATCCCTCCCTTACCAGATAAGAAAGTATTTCAATACATTGCTGGTGATAGATTCAGCCAAAGCTTTACGCAAAAGAGATGTCACAGTTTACAAAATTTCTTAAGGCGAGTGGCTAATCATCCAGTCTTATCCAATTCGAGTGTTTTAATGGTTTTCCTTGTGAGTAACGACTGGGATGCTTATCGCAAGAGTTTGTCGGGACATTTGCAAACAAATAAAGAGGAGGTGACAGATGCCTTTATGAATGCTTTCAAAACAGTACACAAACAGAGTGACGAATTCGTAGAGATTAAGGAGAAAAGTGATAAATTAGATCATAACGTTGCTAAAATTGATAAGATTTTCCACAGAGTTGTTAAGAAAAATGATAGTATATCTGAAGACTATGCAACATTGGGTGCAAATTTACAAGATTTACAAGAGCTATGCAGTGGTGAAAATGAAGATTTAGCGAAAAAAGCCAAGGTTTTCAACGAGGGTATTACACAACTTTCATATGGGTTCCGTGATTTGAGCAAATACTTAGCATATGAATATATTGTGGATTTAAAGGATTTAGAGCATTATATCGATAGTATGGGCCAACTAATAAAACTGAAGGATCAAAAGCAGATTGATTACGAAGAACTGAGTGAGTATTTAACTAAGTCTGTTAATGAAAAAAACAATTTGATATCTGGTTATGGTGGTTCGAATTTTTTCACTAATAAATTAGAGGAGCTTGCCGGTATCAATCAGGAGGCAGCACGTCGAGAAAAAATAGACAAACTGGAGGGTAAAATCAATTCCTTATCAGGAGAATTAGAATCTGCCAAGAAAATTGCAGATGCATTTGAACAAGAAACGTTGAGAGAAGTGGCGTTGTTCGAAGAGCTAAAAACCAAAGAGTTAAAGGATTCTTTGGGAAGTCTCGCGGACCATCACATAGAGTTTTACCAAAAGATGCTAGACGCTTGGGTTAAAGTCGACGAGAGTTTATAAAGAAAAAGATCACTAAAACAAAAACAATAGCTTAGATAAATATATATAGTGGGTAGGTTTAGAATTACGTATTTTTTTTTTTTTTTTTTTTTTTTTTTGGCTACCGCCTAACCTTTTTGTGCTTAAGCCAAAGCCCAAATTGGTAATGATGCTGCTTTAGCTCCTCCAATATTCCATCCTGACGCTGTTCAATCAATGCCCATTTCACATCTTTGGTCCAATCTGTTTTTTCATCGTAACATGCAATTTTATCGTCACCAAATTCCTGTGCAAATGAATCTCGATCTATATAGTCTTGCCATTGCATTGGTGGAAAATTTTCCTTATCCAAAAGTCTTTCACCTTTGGTCCGTGGCTTTGGTGCTTTCTCATTAGATCTCACATAAAAATACCTTAACAGCATGATAGCCTCTCTTCTCAAGACGCCAGGTATCGATTCATGCTTTCCTCCTAAAGTACAACTATCTTGATTAATGCTTAGCACCGTACCATTCCCACCAAATCTATCGTTTCCAGCGCCAAATATTACTTTTCCAATACCTAATTGCTTCAAAGCGGAAGCACACATTATGCAGGGTTCCACCGTCACGTAGAGTGCTATATCTCCAAAGAAGGGAACGAGTTCATCAGGACTAACGAATTCCCTTATTTGTTCTATACCCATGAATTCAGCATGTGCTACACCGGTTAGCGATCTGTTAGTGTCATTCATTCCGAATGCTACAATTTGATCTGTAGGAATATGAACGAAGATACAAGCCACTGGAGTCTCACCATGATCTAAGGCATACCTTCCAAGACGAAGAGCCGTCTCCATGTGCCGCAAATGAACATTTGCAAGCGCCATGGAGATTTAATCAGATATGTGTATTATTTCCATGAGATGAGATGGAGTGAGATAAGAATAATTTTTCACCGGATCGCACACTTACGTGGCCAATGATGACTGTAAAGCTATTCGAAGAATGAGAATACCATCAGCGGCTAGAAAGAGCAGGGATAGATTTAAAGTACCATTTGGTGCCTGTATTTCTTTCCCGTATTCTTTTTAACACAACTCGAATCACGTGATTCAAAAATGATCTACAATGATCTACAATGATCTACGGTCTATTGTATTTGATCGGTTGTAAGAAGAAATAAGAGAAGACTTCCAGAAATCAACCAAAATCCAAAATAATTTGATCATACTAATACAAGAAGAGCTTAAAAAATTGTTATTTGTTTAAAAGGCGTAACCAATTTGGTTATCGCCAAAGGGAGATACCACTTCCATATCTGAATTAA
Source organism: Zygosaccharomyces rouxii (assembly GCF_000026365.1). Classification (NCBI taxonomy): domain Eukaryota; kingdom Fungi; phylum Ascomycota; class Saccharomycetes; order Saccharomycetales; family Saccharomycetaceae; genus Zygosaccharomyces; species Zygosaccharomyces rouxii. Next base: position 876,982 of record NC_012990.1, on the reverse strand, counting down.
GTGCTTCTTCCTTTTTGAAAAGTCCTAGTTGTCTTCCAAGACTTTTCCAGACATTAGTCTCAGCGGCCGTGGTGCATTCCTGAGTATTCTCTTCGAGAGTTTTTGCTGCGATGGTGGTGTCGTCATTTGCCGTCTTACTAAACCACCCCAGAACGTTTGACTTGGAAGAAAGTTTATTCTCGAAATCTCCACCTTCAATCACTTGTGCTAGCTCACCAGAACCAAGCTTACTTGGTTGTTTATCAAAGGATTCGATAAAAAATGATTCAGTAGAGGTAGACTCCTTGGGTGATATACAGTCCCAAAATTCCTCCTCTGATTTTGCCTCACTTTGTGATTCGATTGGTGAATATGTCCCGCATGCTTCGATTAATGGCCCCGACTCTAATTTGGGGAAGGCTGGTGAAGCAGCTTCAAATTGTTCATAAACTCCTGCGATTTTTGAAGTTGTCTCCTTTTTAATATCCTCTCCCGAGCTGCTGTCTTGTAGGGGCTGAGAGTTGTGGTTGTGGATATTTCGATCTTCAGGATCCACTACTGTACTTTGTGAAATATTTTGGACATACTCCTCTGTATCTTGAGCTCCGTGATGAATCTCACCTTCAACATTTTTATTGGAAAATGGTTCTTGATCAGAAGTAGAAATCCTTGAATGCATGACTGAGGTAGCATGTTGCTCAAACAACCTAGTTTGGGCAGAACTGGCGGCCTCCAATGCACAAATTCCCATCCATTCTCTGGCATGAGAACTGACAGTTCCCAAATGAACAGCCTTTACAGTCGCTAAAGCACCAGCTTGAATGGACTTTCTGGAACGAGAGCGAACCGTACCCATTTGGGCAGTTGCAGTTGCACCAACCTTTGCTGCTGCTCTCGCATTATTACGGATAGTTGCCATGCGAGCCGCCTCAGCGGCAACAGCACAAGCTCTATTACGGTTTTCATAGATGTAACCCAAATCTACTTCGTCTCGAACTTCGTTCAACCACTTTCTAAAATGATGCCTCTTGGCAGGTCTCTCTGTCAAATCCTTCGAAGAGTTAGTCATTTCATCATTTCTACTTCTTTTATTACGCCAAAATCTGACCTTATGATGCTCGACTTGAGAGACTTTGGGACAGTTAGCATTAGCCAATTCATTGGAGGCCAGAATAATTGCGTCTATGGAGGCAAATTGGGCAAATGCTGCAGCTTCAGCACTATAGGCAATAAACTCATTTTGTTCCAAAGTTGATTCCAAACAATCTTCCTGACATGTAGCACTGTCATTGTCGTTTTGTAAAGAAGGAGAAAGATCGATTATTAACCCTGCTCCATCACTGCTCTGCAAACGGTCGAAACCTTTTGAATTCAACCTTTTACTCTTGGCAGCTACTCGAAATGATTTACCAATGTCATGATAATAATACGACGTCCAAGCTTCAGACGATATCCCAGTATCACCAGCGACTGATTTACCACTACGAAAACCATAATAAATAAGAACAGTTCCTTTACTTGTCATATTGTTTGTAATATTATTAGATAAAATTAATCTTAGCTAGTGATGAAGTCAAAAATTTAGAACTTGAGATGCTTGGTAGTTATTGGTGCGAACAGTGAGGATTGTAAAATTGAAACAATGTGAAAATTACTAGACCCTAATTTATAACAACTCACTGACACAAACTCTTTACCACGAAATCGCGGCAAAAATGTTTTATTATTATCCTGTTGGGACGAGCTCTGACGCTCTAAGGAAAACCTTAGGGTTTCAAACACTTAAACACACAGGCAAGGGAAAGTACGTTGTACAACAGAGTTCTCAGCAATTTATCACTACAAAGCATCACTCTCTTCGATCTGTATCTATAACAGCAGTAGCTATACTAGTGACCGCGTTACCCATTACGTATTTCATTCCTTTATCATTTTTCACCCGCGCCAGGTTACGCTGACACCACAAAAAACAAACAAAAACGACAGCACAAACTGGCGCCCCAGCGTAACTTCAGTAAATAGGGATATTCGCTATAGTAATACGTACATCAGCGTCAATCACTCGAGATTAATACGGCAAATTAAACAAATCTTGCCAAGAAGAATTGGCAATTTGCGCATATCTAAGGAATTCTTTCAATTTTTTTGTTTTTTAAAAAAATAGCTGAGGTAATGATAGAATCCGTACGATCAGACCACGCTATTCTCTTACCGCCGACGTATCAACTACTTATTCAGTAATATTCTTACTTTCATTCCGGTGCCTGTATAATCCTTTCCATTATGCTTAGCTGTCATTTTCTTCCGGATTCCACGCGCTTCTTTCTTTTCGGTGACTGCCAACGTGTTATTTTATCCAACACGCGTTTAAGAAACCACAGTGTTCAATTAACCATTAAACATATAAAAGGAAATAACCTTTTGAGAATACACATTTGTTCCCTTCTGTGCATTTGTTTACCAAGTTTTAACATAAGAAGAAGTATTCTACAATGCTTTCAAACAGGTGGCTGGCTCCATTAGCCGTTATTCTGTATACGCTTTTCCTAGTGGTTTTGCCTCTTGGACCACGTACAAACTCAGTTTTAGTTAGAGGTGAAGAGGAGAGCTATGGTACCGTCATTGGTATCGATTTAGGTACGACTTATTCATGTGTTGCTGTTATGAAAAATGGTAAGACCGAAATTCTAGCTAATGAACAAGGTAATCGTATTACACCTTCCTACGTTGCATTCACAGATGAAGAAAGATTGATTGGTGATGCTGCTAAAAACCAAGTAGCTGCTAATCCAAAGAACACAGTGTTTGATATCAAGCGTTTGATCGGTTTGCGTTACAGTGACAAATCTGTTCAACGTGATGTTAAACACTTGCCATACGATATTGTTGACAACAAGGGTAAACCTGGTGTTAGAGTTACCGTTAAGGGAGAAGAAAGAGTCTTCACACCGGAAGAAATTTCAGGTATGGTTCTAAGTAAGATGAAGCAGATTGCCGAAGATTATTTGGGCAAGAAGGTTACACATGCTGTGGTTACGGTCCCAGCATATTTCAACGATGCTCAAAGACAAGCCACTAAGGATGCAGGTACTATTGCAGGTTTGAACGTTTTGAGAATTGTGAATGAACCTACAGCTGCCGCCATCGCTTACGGTTTGGACAAATCGAGTGACGAACACCAAATCATCGTTTATGATCTTGGTGGTGGTACTTTTGATGTTTCCCTATTGTCTATTGAAAACGGTGTTTTCGAAGTGCAAGCTACCGCTGGTGATACCCATCTAGGTGGTGAAGATTTCGATTACAAGATTGTGCGTCAATTGATCAAACAATTCAAGAAGAAGCACGGTATTGATGTTTCTGATAACAATAAGGCATTGGCTAAGTTAAAGAGAGAAGCTGAAAAGGCTAAGCGTGCACTTTCATCTCAAATGTCCACTCGTATTGAAATTGACTCATTTGTTGATGGTATTGACTTGAGTGAAACTTTGACTAGAGCTAAGTTTGAAGAATTGAACTTGGATCTTTTCAAGAAGACTTTGAAACCAGTTGAAAAGGTCTTGGAAGATGCCGGTTTGGGCAAGAAGGATATCGACGATATTGTTCTTGTTGGTGGTTCTACTAGAATTCCTAAGGTCCAACAATTGTTGGAATCTTTCTTTGACGGTAAGAAGACTTCAAAGGGTATTAACCCAGATGAAGCTGTCGCCTTTGGTGCTGCAGTGCAAGCAGGTGTTCTTTCTGGTGAAGAAGGTGTTGAAGACATTGTGTTATTGGATGTTAACGCCCTAACCTTGGGTATTGAAACCAGTGGTGGTGTTATGACTCCATTGATCAAGAGAAACACTGCTATTCCAACAAAGAAATCTCAAATCTTCTCTACTGCAGTAGACAACCAACCAACTGTTATGATTCAAGTTTATGAAGGTGAAAGAGCTATGGCAAAGGATAACAACTTGTTGGGTAAATTCGAATTGACTGGTATTCCACCAGCTCCAAGAGGTATTCCACAAATTGAAGTTACATTTGCTCTAGATGCCAATGGTATTCTAAAGGTTTCTGCCACTGATAAAGGTACTGGTAAGATGGAAACTATCACCATCACCAACGATAAGGGTAGATTGACTCCAGATGAAATCGAAAAGATGGTGGAGGACGCCGAAAAATTCGCATCTGAAGATGCTGCTGTTAAGAAGAAGATTGAAGCTAGAAACAAGGTAGAAAACTACGCACACTCTTTGAAAAACCAAGTTAATGGTGATTTGGGTGAAAAATTAGAAGAAAAAGATAGAGAAACTCTATTAGATGCTGCTTCTGATGTGCTAGAATGGTTAGAAGATAATTTCGATTCTGCTATGGCTGAAGATTTCGAAGAGAAATTCAACTCATTGTCCAAGGCAGCTTACCCAATTACATCTAAGCTTTACGGTGGCGCTGGTGAAGGTGCATCACCAGATGATGAAGAAGACGAAGAAGATGACGACGGAGATTACTTCGAACACGACGAATTGTAAGCTCTTTAGCATTTGTACATAAGAATTAAAGTTAAGTAGTAGTTCCTATTTTAGCTATTCATGAAAACGAGGTCGTATTGTGAATCCAACGATGATATAATATCACCAGGACGTAGTTGTACATAATGGGATGACGGTATTTCATCTCCATTTAACGTAGTACTATTCGATGATTCTAAGTCCATCAGATACGCTTTCAACTGACCGTTTTGTTGACGAAATTGAATTACACAATGCTGCTTGGAGCATGTATCCTCTTCAATCGGTATATCTGCTACTACGGTTTCACCAGAAGCTCTGCCGACTATATAACTACTTTTTTCCATCAATTCAAACTCTTGTACCAGTGAATCATCTCGATAAACCATCAATTTGTAAAGAGGCCGCTGTCCTATAGAAGTCTTGGCGTAGAAGGTATTGGGTTCACATGCATCGGCAGGCTCTACATGTTTTAACAAAACACCTTCTTTATTGTTAGATTCCAGCTCTAACAATCCTGAAGGTCTAAAATCGGGCAAGACAGTGGGCCTGAACCTCTTCTGAGGTATCGCAGTATTCTTCATCGGATTTTCTGTTTAGCGATTTCATGTCAGCATGTTTTCTTTTTTTTTCATTTTTTCACCAAACTTAAGTGAAAAATTTCAACAAGCTCATCGCATGCTAATAGATCACTAAGTATAGCAGAATAGAGCCTTATAGAAGTCTTAAAATGCCTAGAAAGCAGCATCTAACGACCAGTCAGCGTAAGCAAATACGTAAGAGGGAAGATCAGTATATCGAAGAGCTTCACACTAAAACGCAAGAGTTTAACAACCCCAAAGCAACTTATTTCCAGGATTTACCACTAAGTAATGCAGTTCTTCGAGGATTAAAAGATGCCTCCTACGTTAAATTGACAGATATTCAAAGAGATTCCATACCTGTATCTTTGAAGGGAAACGATGTGCTAGGTGCGGCCAAAACAGGTTCAGGTAAGACCCTAGCATTCTTAATACCTGTATTGGAAAAGTTGTATCGTGAGAGATGGACTGAATATGATGGTGTCGGTGCGTTGATTATTTCACCAACAAGAGAATTAGCTATGCAAATCTATGAAGTATTGATTAAAATTGGTACCCATTGTTCATTTTCTGCAGGTCTAGTTATTGGTGGTAAAGACGTCAAATTTGAAGCTGAAAGAATTTCCAAAATTAACATTTTAATAGGTACACCAGGTAGACTATTACAGCATTTGGATCAGTCTGTGGGACTTAACATTGATAATTTACAAATGTTAGTTCTTGATGAAGCTGATAGATGTCTTGATATGGGGTTTAAAAAGACTTTGGACGCTATTGTAAGTAATTTACCGCCTATTAGACAAACCCTGCTTTTCTCTGCAACACAATCACAATCATTGAACGATTTGGCAAGATTATCACTAACGGACTATAAGACCGTAGGTACACCGGCTAACGTCAGCGGTTCACAACCCGAAACCCCAGAAACTTTGCAACAGCACTACATCGTTGTGGAACTAGCAGATAAGTTGGATACGCTCTTCAGTTTCATAAAAACTCATTTGAAATGTAAGATGATCGTATTTTTTTCAAGTTCCAAACAAGTACATTTTGTCTATGAAACTTTTAGGAAATTACAACCTGGTATATCTTTGATGCACCTTCACGGTAGACAGAAACAAAGGGCACGTACGGAAACATTGGACAAATTCAGCAGAGCTCAGCAAGTGTGTCTAATCGCTACAGATGTGGTTTCAAGAGGTATTGACTTCCCGGCAGTTGATTGGGTTGTGCAAGTGGATTGTCCGGAAAATGTCGATACTTACATCCATAGAGTCGGTAGATCTGCAAGATACGGTAAACAAGGTAAATCTTTGATCATGTTAACACCGCAAGAAAATGAACCATTCCTACAAAGGTTAAAGGGTAGAAGGATCGAACCCAACATGCTAAATATTAAGCAATCAAAGAAAAAATCTATTAAACCTCAATTACAATCATTATTGTTCAAGGATCCTGAATTGAAATATTTGGGTCAAAAGGCATTCATATCATACGTTAGATCCATCTACATTCAAAAGGATCACGAAGTTTTCAAATTTGATCAGTTACCGACGGAAGAATTTGCCCAATCGTTAGGATTACCAGGTGCACCAAAAATTAAGCTCAGAGGAATGGGTGCCATCGAACGTTCTAAAGACTTGAAAAATGCTCCTAGACAACTACTAAAATTGAATAAAGCCGATGAAAATGGTGAATTCGAAGATAAACCAAAGGAAGCTAGAACAAAATTCGACAAAATGTTCGAACGTAAGAATCAAACTGTTTTAAGTGAGCATTATCTGAACATTACTAAATCCCAAGCTCAGGCAGATGAAGATGATGGTGACTTCATATCATTGAAACGTGGTGATCATCAATTAAAGGAAGAAGATCTGCCGCCCTTGATTGCACCTCAATCTAAGAGAGCTGTTAGGAAAGCATTATCTAAAAAGGCTTCTCTAGCGTCAAAGGGTAATGCATCGAAGATGGTATTTGATGAGGACGGCCAAGCACACCCAGTTTACGAATTAGAAGACGAAGAACAATTCCATGAAAAAGGTGATGCAATGAGTCAAAAGCAGGAATTTTTGACTAAGGAGGCAGAAATCATGGCTCAAAAGGATGTAGAGGATAAGCAATTGGCTAAGGAGAAAAGACAAGAAAAGAAGAGAAAGCAACTAGAGGCTCTAAGACGTGAAATGGAAGAAAATGAAAGCTACTACAGCGAAGATGAAGAACCAACAGTACTACTGGGAACAGGAAACCTCAGCGACGATATGGATGAGCATTCAGAAGGTGAAGATAAAGAAGAAGAAAATGAATCACAAGAACAAGATGAACAGGAATCGGACTTCGAGGAACCACCAAGGAAGAAACATGCCGCTCACAGAGAACAAAAACAAGATGACGGACTGTTGGAAGTGGAAGAACCAGAGACACTAGAAGACTTGGAATCCTTGACATCGAGATTGATCAACCAATAGAATTCTAAATATGATAGTATAAATAGCATTATAGATCTTAGCATCCAGCTCGTAGCGCGTGATCAAATTTACATAGTAGTCAAATATTTCACCAAGATGACGATGAGATGAGATGAGATGAGCAACTAATGAAGGTTGAAAATAGCGGTTCATATAGCAGCCTCTTTGATTTTTGGGACTGCCAAATTAGTGTTTAATCAACCATGTCAACTAAATTTGACACACAGCTGCTTCTTTCCCGGCCGTACTTGACTAAGAGAGAACTCACAAGGCTTCAAAGAGACTCCATAACCGATCGACGTACTTATAACCAGAAGAAATTAGCTGTTATTAAGTTTATGAGTGAAATATGTTTACAATTGAATTTTCCACGTAGAACGTTAGAAACCGCCATATATTTTTACCAGAGATATCACGTCTTCAACAGATTTGAGACTGAATTATGCTATACAGTGGCTACTAGCAGTCTTCTATTAAGTTGTAAGCAAGTGGAAACTATTAAGAAAGTAAATGAACTCTGCAGTGTTTCGTTGAGGTTAAGAAATGTGCCTAAACCAAGTTCTGAAATGTTAGATAATTTTAAGAAAGGTGTATTCCAAATTGAACTTCGAATATTAGAATCTTGTTCATTTGACTACAGAACAAACAATTTTCTTCACATTGATGAATGCGTAGTTAAGTTTGGCAAAACTTTTAATTTAGACTATCAGGTGTGTCTACTGGCATGGGTCATAGGATATGATGTTTTAAAATTGGACACTCTTTTAACGATTCCCCAACATACGATTGCATTAGCTGTATTGAAGATTGCCTATCAAATTTTAACACCTGGATCAGATTGGTTTCAATTGGTAGCCAGACGTAATTTGGAAACAGATAAATACTCGTTGAACGAGGCCTATTTCGACATTTTAAATTTCTACATCAATTCATTTGATATATGTGATCTCAAAAATAATATACCCCCAGGTATAAGTTATTTTGGATTGGAAAAGTTTATTGAATTAAAGAAAAATGCAGGCCCTGAATTTGGTCTTCACGATTTTAATGAAAAAGATATTGAAATGGATCCATATTTCACTTCACATCGTGATTATTCAGTACGAGAAAGAAGATATGTGCTTTCACCTAAACTAGTTCAAGATGAAATCAAAACTAATTCATCTAATACCGTTGGTGGTAGAGTATGATGATATATGAAACTTTCTCATTTCCTATGTAATAGATGTAAATATCTATTCTTTCTCATGGGATCTGCTTCAATTAGTTGTGCCAAATATTCGTGAGAGTGTGGTGTAAATTGGACTTTTAAATTTCTTTGAACATCTTCAAGTACAATCAAGACCTTCAAACACCAGTTGTTCTGTTTGCCTGAAAATTGTAAATCATCTTCATTAATAGCCAAGATGTTCTCTTGCAATTCCTGTAATTTTTGGATCAATTCATCACGCCCTAATGCATCAATAACTATATGGTTTTTAACAAACCATTCAATGTAAAACCAAACCGATTGGTCCTCTGCATCTGTATAAATAGCATTGGTGATGTAAGTAAATTCATCTTGTATAAATTTCTTCTTATCCTTAATCTCGTCTTTCTCAAACATTTTTGGGATTAGTGTTGCTTTTTGATGCCAAGCTGAATAATTAGAAATGTTTTTATTAGTATTATCAATTGCATATTGCAATTCTTCCCCATCTCTGCTTTGACCAGTCCTCCCTTCAATTTCAGCTACAAGAATTCTCCTATAATGCCAACCGTGAAAATTTCTTGGATCCATCTGTAATAATTTACTGACTATAGCTAATTCCCTTAGCCATATTTTAACCGATTTATCTATATGGTTTTCTAGAGTCCATTTTCTGTGATTCCAAATCCAATATACCTTAGGATAATCTTTCAATAATGCCATACTAAATGCCAATTCGTCTTCCCAGAACTCGTGTTTCAATTCAGGCGATAAGTGTTCTATAATATCCCTTCTATAGTTCCATCCTGCATTGTACTCTGGATTTATCCTCAGTAGTTGGGTTGTTTCTTTGAAGACTTCCATATTGTACGTTTTAGAGTCTCTAGAATCCAGTAGTTTATCCACTAACCCCCTATACTGAGTAATTCTCTTACGATCCTGTTCTTTCTTCTGCTTCAACAGTTCTTGGGTCCATTGCTTCCTTTTAACACCATGCTACGAAATTGACAGTTAGTAAGATTATTCAAACACTAGAGCACCAAATTCCAACTGGAATCACCACATACCATCTTGAAAAGAATCCTTCTTTGATTCCTTTTATCGGCCAGTAGTTTCCTTTGTATACATCTTTCGAACAAGACGTTTAAAGTTGATCCATCTTTGAATAAAACTGATCAAAGCCATAACAACCACAAGAATTAAGCGTACATGTCAAATTCCATCTCATTGAGAGGATCTACTAGAACTATTACTGAATTCTTCGAGTATAGTATCAATTCAATTCTTTATCAAAGAGGTGTCTACCCACAAGAGGACTTCACAACGATAAGGAAATATGGATTAACCTTACTCAAAACTCATGATGAAGAGCTAAAGGCATATATAAGAAGAATACTGGCTCAGGTACACAAATGGCTAGTTGGTGGTAAATGTAATAAACTGGTTTTATGCATTGTTGACAAAGATGAGGGTGATAAAGTGGAAGAATGGTCTTTTGATGTAGTACAATTCAGCAAACTGGATCAGAACCAAGTGGAATTGCCTCAAGAGGTCGATGATAATGAGACTCAGAACCAGATAAGATCTCTCATAAGGCAGATTACCGCCAGTGTAACATTTCTCCCGGAACTTAACAATGAGGGCAACTATACTTTTAACGTATTAGCGTACACAGATGCTAATGCCAAAGTCCCATTGGAATGGAGTGATTCTGATAATAAGCCAATTAATAACGGTGAAACCGTTCAATTTAAATCATTTCGCACCAATGATCACCAAGTCGGAGCTCAAGTTAGTTACAGGTATTAATTTGCATTATGTAGAAGTAAGGCTGAATTATATTTTGTTTAATTCAGCCACCTATGTCGAAGAATCTATTACTAGTCATCAAATTTTTAACATTCGCCAGAGGTGACGTTGGAGTACCTTGAGGTGATTGCTGCTGTTGCTGTTGATGTGATTCTGGACCGTCCGAAGGGGGTGTTTGGTATTGATATGCCCTTGGATTAGTATGAACTCGAATTTTGGAAGGATTTCTTGGAGTAGGTTTTACTTCCAGTTCTTCTTTCACAAATTTAGACCATGTTGGATCTTGAATTCTTAATAGGTTATATTCGAATTGAGTAAGTAATTTGGTGTTCCATTTAAAAATGAATAAATCTTTGTTACCATCATTACTACCATGTGAATCACGATCCATATCAAAGGCACTCCAATGTTGTTTCCATAGGTTAAAATCCCATGGGATACCTTTCAGTGACAGCAAATATGCCCATACTACACTACTGGTATTATAATCTGTCAATTTCTGGTATGCCTCATGATAATCATCCACTGAACTTAATGGCGCCACTAAAATCTTGATAAATTGTAAAAGTTGAGACAAATTTGTGTCTATGTGTTTCTTAACTCTTTTGAATGCCGTCGTTTGAGCACTGTTGGCTTCATCAGAAACACTTCCAGGTAAGCTATAGAGAATTTCTTTGAGCAACTCTGTGTCTAGCAAAAGTTGTTCCCCAATGCTGACAACTTTTATAGGGTCAAATTTTCTAGTACTTGTAGAAGTAGCGAATGGAGGCATAGGCTGTAAGAGTCGAATGATGTAACCGCTAAATTCCTGGGTCACTTGATCGATCACCTTATCCAGAAAATTCCAACTGTAAACGTCTCTGTTAAATTGTGAAAGAATTAGCTGTAAAGTAGATTTTCTACCAGGAGACGGATCAAAACACAATATTTCTTTCAAAGTCGTCATGTACCTACTGTAATTTTCAACAACAACTCTTGCCCAATCTAAATTATTAAATTCTCTTGCCACGAATGCTAAATCCACAGAGAGAACACGATTCAAAAGAATCGAATTACCCTTTGCTGAAAGACCATCATAAGTATCTCTAACCATAGCAAAACTTTGTTCAATCTTTACAGGATCCGGACTCAGTTCTGCTAATTTCTCCTCCAATTGACCAATAGTTACGGAGCAGTAATCTGCAGTATTAATCATAGTCACCGTATATTTTATGGTTTCTTCCTTATTTTGCATTTCTTCTGAGTCAGGCAGTATCAGCGGTTGTAAAATTTTATTGGAATATGCGATTAACCATTTAGTGAAAAAATTCGCTAATGACACTAAGATCCCATTGTTTGAATTATTTTCAATTAATTCAAAGGTCTGAGTCAGAACTGAACGGTAAGTTCTAAACAAATCAGCACTTGATGGTATGATTAAAGAATCGCCTAAATTCGAGCCTAGATCCCCACCACTCATGTAGGAAAGAAACTTTTCATTCATCATTTTATCCTGATGGGAAACCCATAATGACAAATATGATTCAAAATGTTGAGATAATTTTGTCTCACGAAGTTTATTGGAAAACCTAACATCGATGTATTTCTCGAAATCTAATGTTTCTTGTAGTGCCCCCATGAAAAGGTCAATAGATGCATCTTTGCCTTGAAACTCCTTTTTCAAGAGAATCTCTAAATCTTTGGCTGTCATCTTGAAGAAAGTTGAAGTTAATCTTAGCGGCATTTCCCATTCTGCCAAAAAATAACGTGCAAATTTTGAATTAAAATTGTTAAGAACTTTCTTGAAGAAGATGTACCTTCTAGAAAGATTCTCCAGAGAGCCTGCTTCGTCGTCAACCCTAAATATTTCACCAATTTCATTCAACAGTTTTTTCAAACAAGTATCAATAATTTGAGCTTTACCGCTTGAATCCGAATCTAAAATATCACAGGCACCTTCTCTAAGTTCAGCTTCAATGGCTTCACTTTCTGCAACTTTCCCACTCAGTACCCTAGAATAACTATGTTTAATTTTTTCAAAAGTATCAGCCCTCAAACGTGAAATGGACGCCAGTAATTTGTTTATTTCATCAACAGACTTATAAGGTTTGAAAGTATTTTCTGCTAAAGAACACATCATCTTATATGATGAAGCCATTTCTTTATATGCACTCCTGCCAATCAATTCTTTACAGTGGAAATAACTATCAGTCAAAATCTGAAGATTTTGAAATAACGTCATGCACTGAGTTAAATTACGTTTGGCATTATCTAAATGTGAGATCCCCTCTGTAAGTTGCGAAATCGTAGATTGGGTACCAGATGCAAAATTCTTAGTCTCTTCAATTTCTCGGAAGACCTTACCAAAGTCGAATCGACGTTCATCTGAACTTCTCCCTACCTTGTCACTTTCTTCTTGTCCTTCACTTTCTTTTATCTCATCCGCCAGTTGTAATTTGTAACGCCTAGTGGCACATATCAATCGATCAATATCATTAAGGGATTCCTTAGCTGATAAAATAGTAGTAATGTCCTCAAACGGGTTATAATCAACAGAATTAGATATCATTTGAATTCTGACTTTGAGCTTCGTAAAATCTAATTAATAAACAATTGCGAAAAGACACTTCGCTACAAATGCAATCCACCTCAATTAGAAACAATTAGAACCCCGATGGAGGCTTCATGTGCTATTGAGCTGACAATTATCGGAGTATGATTAAGTTGTTTTCTTTCTATCAGTCATATTGAAGTTTACCGCCTTAATTAAGAAAAAAATATGTTGAACTGAAAAAAAGAGACAAGATGCTACTGACGGGATTCGAATGGAGGACAATGGGAATAAATTGATAATAGAGGAGGGAAGAGAACATACAATGCAGTTAAATCGATTCTACAGGTAACCTGGAACCAGGGGCAGTTCTCTAGAGTACGTGGATGAGGAAAGGCCGAGTGTATATGAGAAAGAACAAGATATGCAATTTCAATCATAAAGTAGACAAGAAAATAGACTTATCCAAAATAAAATTACTATTATAATTTGAGTGATAGTCTTTAAACGCCAGAATGTTGGCTTCAACTCTTGAAGTTTTACTCATTATTTCGTTCCCAATATTTATTGGGCTATTCAACAAAAAATATGCTCCACGGGAGGTTCGAACTCTCGACCTTCAGATTATGAGACTGACGCTCTTCCGACTGAGCTAGTGAAGCATACGAAGGTTAATAACACATTATCTGGGAGGAGTATACAATGACAAAAAAGACCATGTGACAGACAATCACGCAGTGCAACGCTAGTTAATACTGATACTGATAATCAATTGCCACTGGTATCATCCCTCTCAGGCTTTCCAATTCGTTCTTGATCATTAAATTACGTTTTCTTTATTATGGTGGCAAACTTTTTTTTAACTTCGCTATGATGAAAAAAAAAGTTGAAAAATCTTGAATTGAACTAATAAACCATAGTATAACCCATTGACAACTCATCGCCAGTGTAGAGAGACATCCAAGAGTACACAGGTATCGATTAACTATGTCTCTCAAATTACCACAAAATCTTAATAGTGGCCTTTTCAAACAGGGTTACAACAGTTACTCCAATTCCGATGGTCAGATCAACAAATCTATTGCTGCCATTCGTGAAATCCATCAGATGTGTTTAACTTCTATGGGTCCATGTGGTAGAAATAAGATTATTGTCAACCATTTGGGTAAAATTATAGTTACCAATGATGCTGCTACCATGCTAAGAGAGTTAGATATTATTCATCCTGCTGTTAAAGTTCTTGTAATGGCGACAGAACAACAGAAGATGGATATGGGAGATAATACTAATCTAGTGATGGTTCTTGCAGGTGAACTGCTTATAGTTTCTGAGAAGTTAATTGCATTAGGTCTTTCAGCTGTGGAAATTATTCAAGGTTTTAATATGGCTAAAAATTTTACATTGGAAGAATTGGATAAATTAGTCGTGGGAGATGTTATCGATAAGAGTAATCCACAAGAATTGATTAAAGTGATTAAACCTGTCATTGCATCTAAAAAATATGGATCTGAGGATCTATTAAGTCAATTAGTTGCTGAAGCCGTATCTCACGTTTTACCCCAATCTTCCCAAGGTACCATACCATATTTCAATGTGGATTCTATTAGAGTCGTTAAAATTATGGGTGGTTCTCTTGTCAATTCTACTGTGATTAAAGGTATGGTTTTCAACCGTGAACCTGAAGGTCACATTAAATCATTACCTGAAGGCGGTAAACACAAGGTTGCTGTCTTTACTTGTCCAATAGACATTGCCAATACAGAGACAAAGGGTACTGTGCTTTTACATAACGCTCAAGAAATGCTAGATTTCTCTAAGGGTGAAGAGAAGCAAATTGATGCAATGATGAAGGAGATTGCCGATATGGGTGTGACGTGTGTGGTAGCAGGTGCAGGTGTTGGTGAATTGGCACTACACTATTTGAACAGATACAACATTCTAGTTCTCAAAGTCCCAAGTAAGTTTGAACTGAGAAGAATATGCAGAGTATGCGGTGCTACTCCATTACCAAGGTTAGGTGCACCAACTCCTGAGGAAATTGGTGTTGTGGAAACTGTCAAAACAATGGAAATTGGTGGTGACAGAGTTACCGTCTTTAAACAAGAATCAGAAGAGGCTACACGTACTTCTACCATTATCTTACGAGGCGCTACACAAAACAATTTGGATGATATTGAAAGAGCCATCAATGACGGTGTTGCAGCCATTAAGGGTCTAATGACTCCAAACGGTGGGAAACTACTACCAGGTGCGGGTGCTACAGAAATTGAATTAGTTTCTAGGATTACAAAATACGGTGAAAGAACACCAGGTCTTCTACAACTTGCCATTAAGCAATTCGCACTAGCTTTCGAAGTGGTCCCACGTACTCTAGCGGATACGGCAGGATTAGAAGTCAACGAAGTTTTGCCCAATCTTTATGCTGCACATACCGTGGTCTCTGGTGAAAAGGATGAGGAAGCCGCCAGAAAGGAATGTCTTTTCAAAGGTGTTGACATTTTGAAGGACACTTCCGATGGTTTAACAGATATCAGAGAAGATAGTGTCTACGATTTGTTGGCTCCTAAGAAATTCGCCATTAATGTCGCCACAGAAGCTGCCACAACTGTGCTCTCAGTGGACCAAATTATCATGGCTAAAAGAGCAGGTGGTCCAGCACCTCCACAGGCAAAGAGACCAGGTAATTGGGATCAAGACGACTAATATAGTGATTTGTGTTAGCATATTATAAATATTATATTTTAACATACAGTAGTATTCCGTAATCCCATGTCACGTGTGATGTGAAATTTTTCTATCAGGAGCGATGAGATGAGATGAGATGAGATGAGATGAGCTCAAGAATAGAAGTCTACAAACCATTAGATTCCTTCAAGCTCCAAGAGTCTTTAACTGCATCTTGGCTATTTCCTTACAAAATTTCAAACTAACATGGGTAAACCTAGAGGGAGAAAGTTGCTTAAGCAACAAGAGAAAGATCAGTTTAAACCGGCCAAAGAATTCGATGTGCCAGATGAACAAGATAATTTTGATGGATCCAATGGTACAGACTCCGATCCTCAAATGTTTTTTGGTGTGCTAGATAGAGAAGAACTTGAATACTTTAAGCATGCAGAAGCCACTCTATCCATGGATGCATTTGATAATGCTGAAGAGAAGAAACAGTTCGTTACCAATGTAATTGAAGAGACCAGAGGCAAAGAGCTCAAATTAGTCATTTCGCAAATTTGTTCCAAATTGATGGAAAGACTAATTCTAGATTGCGATGATCAACAGCTAAAATCTATCTTCAAGGCTTTCAACGGTGTCTTTTACAATTTATCATGTCATAAATACGCATCTCACGTCTTAGAGACTCTACTGGTAAGAGGTGCAGCATTGGTAGAAAAGGAACTATTAACCCCAAGCTTTGATGGTGAAACCGATGAGGAATCCTTTATCACTATGGAAAATGTCTATCTTTACATGTTAAACGAAGTTAAACCACATCTAAAGGCGATGATTAACCACAGATATGCCTCTCACGTACTCAGACTGCTAATATTAATTCTTGCGTCCAAAAATCTACCAAAAACTACTCAGAATAACTCGACTTTGAGATCAAAGAAGTCCAAGATTGCAAGAAAGATGATCGATATCAAGGATAATGACGATTTCGATAGAGTCCACCAAACTCCTGAATCTTTCAAACTAGAATTGAAAGACTTTTTGAAAAACCTATATGCTGGGTTTACCAATGGCGCTGCATCACGTTCTGACATCAGCCCCACATATGTGACTAAATTCAGAGAATTATGCGTGGATCCAGTGGCTTCCCCCGTCATACAGTTGATCATTCAAGTGGAAGGTATATTCGACAGGGAAAGATCTTTCTGGAGACTCGTTTTTAATACCACCGATGAGACCGATGCCAAGGAAGAAGCCTTTTTGGAATATTTACTATCAGACCCGGTGGGTTCTCATTTCTTGGAGAACGTCATCAGCTTTGCCAGGACCAAATTTGTGGAAAGGTTATACAATCTTTACATGAAACCAAAGATAACCAAATTGGCCCAAAGAGACACTACTGGTGCATTCGTCGTCCAAGCTCTTCTAAGACATTTAAAGGATAAAGAGGTGAAAGAAATCCTGGAAGAATTAGTACCACAGTTGAGTATGTTGCTGAACTCCAATATTGATTTTGGTACATCTATCATTGAAGCAAGTATCAAAGAAGATAACTATTTGAGAGACGAAGTGATAAATCAACTGTTGGTGAAATACTATCCTGAACAAAATGAAAACAGAAACATTTTAGAAAGTTGTCTATTGTTAAGCTCCTCAACTTTAGGTAACACGAGAGACGACTGGCCAACTGCTGAAGAGAGAAGACGTTCTTTGTTTTTGGAACAATTGATTGGTTACGATTCCAAGTTTGTTGATGTTACCATCGAAAGTATGTTAAAATTGCCAGAGGAAAGATTCTTACAAATGGCTTACCATGGTGTGTTTTCTCATGTCGTGGAACATGTACTCAAACCTACAATTGTAGATGCCATCAAGAGGAAATTACTTCTCAACGTTTTGTGCAAAGATGTGGTTAACATGTCTTGTAATGCATACGGATCTCACATTGTGGATAAACTATGGGAATTTACGGCTAAATTGACGTTATACAAGGAGCGTATTGCCAATAGCCTATTGAAAGAATCTGATAAAGTCAAAAACAGTAGTTACGGTAAACGTGTTTGGAGAAATTGGCACTTGGATCAGTATGTAAGGAAACCTATGGACTGGAGAAGAATTGTCAAGGAGCAAGATGTTGCAATTTTCCCCAACGCTCAACCATTACAGCCAAAGAACCCATTAAAGCGTCCCAAGCACACCGATTTACCTCCCTCCAAGCGCAAAGGTGTCAAATGATTAGATAGGTGGTTATAGAAAAATTGTATTATAGAAATACAAAAACTCGAAGAAATACTAATAATTAAAATCCAATTACAATTACCTCTTACCAAGTGGCAGTTCCTCTTCTTGCCCTTAAACCCAAATATCTGGCCAATTCGTTGAAAGTATCTTCCAATTGACCCGATGAGTAATTTTTCAGTTCCTTTTGCACTTCTTCGTCTGGCATTTCACTAATATGAAACTCTTCCACTTTACCTTCCATAAAATCTTCGAATTTCTCTTGTTCTTTTAGACTTGGTGGCAATAGTTCATAGAATTTAGCTAATTTAAACAAAGCCACGTCATCGATCTTTTCAAAATCATTTAGAGTCGTTGGGAAAACACCTTCAGATCCACCTTTTGGAATCTCACCATCTGCGTTGGGCAATGGAGCTAAGATGTCATCTGGTTGAGACTTGACGCAATTGACTAATCTTCTAACGTTTCTTTCCTCGATAGTATCCAATTGGCCTTGTAGTTCTCCCACAAGTTGAACTAAATCCTCGTTAGTTACTACGTCATTAGCTTCTAATTGAGGAATCCCGTGTTTAGATTCAGAAGACTTAGATCCGATTGCATTTACATCTGATCTCTGTTTCGAGACTTGCATCTCGAGTACATTTTGACCGGTCTTTGAAATGATTAGACTTTGCTTTTTAACCAATCTTTGCAAATCAGCTACTTGCTGTTTAATTTGATTCAATTCACTACTCATATCGAACTATATGAACAACTAATCTCCCTGCTTTGGCTATTAGCAATAATAGATATTCGCAACGATAAGTTACACTTAGGTGCTTTGTGGATTCTTATACAAATGGCAAAATAAATAAAGGGGAAGAGATCGAGGTAAACAAAAGCACGTGATATTCACGTGGGTACCCAGTCACGTGTATTGGACCTGGGCGGCTATATATGTAAACTACTTAAACTGTTCGTAATCCCCTTTGTACTCTTTGCTTTACGCTCCTTGTTTCTACGCTGTGAGAGCTTACCCTTACTCACTTCGTCGGCGGCGTTCTTCATATTTTGCTCTTCTTCATCCTTCTTGTGGAATTCACGACCACCTTTGCCCAATTCATAGTTGTCAAGGAAGTCATCTAGCATGGATTCAAAGTCAGACCTCTCTTGTGACATATCGAATGGTTTACTTTGTTTTTCTTCCAAGTCTTCTTGCTCGTCTTGATAGTTTTCGTAACCTGAGATGACGTTATCATACTTGTCATCAAGTATGGTCATGGTTTCAGTACGTGCAATGGCACTCGAAGTCATAGAAAAACCAGTTAAATCAGACTTTGTACCCATCTTTTGACGATCCTTACGCTTCTTGCCCTTTGTTTGTTTAATACTTGGCAATTCACCGAGGCCATCAATTTCTTCTTCTTCTTCTTCTTCTTCTACTTCATCTTCAGGTTCCACACTTTGAGGTCCTGTTGAAGATACTTCATCTTCAAATATATCTCTCTTCTTCTCCTTTTTAAACCTTTGCACATCTGCTTGATAATCTATATTCTTTAAATCCTCTAAGTTTTCCACATTATCTAATTCTTCCATCTCTTTTTGATAGTGTTCATCCTCATACTCATCTAAATTGTCTATATCCCATTCGTCCAAGTTGTCTTCAAATTCTTCATCGTCTGCTGCCTGTCCACCTTCAAGCAATTGTTGAAAGATATCATCTTCATCGTTTTCATCGGTATTTTCTTGCGCTTTCCTCAATTCTCTATCCTTATTAACCACATAAGCTTCATCTTCTAATGCTTCTAGTGCTTCTCTAAGTGCAGGATTCATATCAGGTCTGAATCCCGTTAGCTCATCGGCAACATTTTGTTGACGTTCCAAATACTCTGGTTTAGCTACACCTCTAGCAAACAAGGGCTCATTCTTACTGGGATCAGCATTCTGATATTTAGGCTCCACAAAAAGATCGTCGATAGATTTCTTAGATTTAGTCTTATCGACAGGTTTCTTGGCCGGTATATATAGTGAGTTCTCTGGATCGGTTCCTATGGGCTTTAAATGCTGTGTATAGTCGTATTTCGAATCGTCAAAGTTGATACCATACAACATGGCTTCACCAACGTGCTCGTTCTCCTTCTTTCCAGCAGTTTGCACCGGATCTTCAACTAATGGTGGTGGTCTTTCAGCAGTCTTTGCAGTGTTAGGATTTGACGCTGGTACCAAAACATGCTCAGATGCATCGTTATCGTAGTACTCTGGATCGTCATGGGGTCTATGTACCACAACGTACTTCTGGGAATTCTTTTTATTGAATCTTTTCGACATGATAAGCAGCTACAGAACCTCTTTTATGCCTCTTTGTCTCCTGGTACTTGTTTGTAGCTCATCTCATCTCATCTCATCACATCTCATCGCTGAAATTTTTTTCAACATTAGAGGCATACACAAGAAAATAACACGATAAAGAGCCCATCACCGATTGGATTCTACTATCAGCAGCTGGTTCTGGTGTTCGATTCCATGTTCACATTGTCTAAAATCAGTGAATTAGTAAGGATCCCTCCAGATCAATTCCACAGGGATACCATTTCATCTATAACTCATGAACTGAACAATGCATATGCAAACAAAGTGATCCCACACATAGGGCTCTGCATTACCGTTTATGATATTTTAGAGGTGGATGAAGGGCAACTGAGACCAGGCGATGGTGCCTCGTACATCAATGTTACCTTTAGAGCGCTTGTGTTCAAACCGTTTGTTGGTGAAGTAATCACAGGATGGATCTCGAAATGTACAGCTGAAGGTATTAAAGTATCACTATTAGGACTTTTCAACGATATTTTTATACCACAAAATATGCTATTTGAAGGCTGTTCTTACAGTCCTGATGAAAACGCTTGGATATGGCCCATGGATGAAAGCAATCAACTGTATTTTGACGTTAATGAAAAGATAAGATTCAGAGTGGAACAAGAGGTATTCGTGGATGTTAAACCAAAGAGTCCCAAAGAGAGGGAACATGAGGAGCAAGAACGACAACAGGCAGAAGAAGCTGGTGTTGCATATAACGAGACTAAGAGCCCTGCCTATGCACTATTAGGTAGCTGTCAAACCGACGGGATGGGTGTTGTTAGTTGGTGGGAATGAATTGATAAAAAAAACGGATTGCATTGTATTGCATTCATCAAGATATTTTTCTTATTTTATTATTATGTACTATACAGTTTTCTCTAGTTGTATTGCATGTAGCGGGAAGTAGAACTGAATTTCTTGTAACCGTTAATGACTTTTTCTACTGCTTGTAAGAAATCCTTTTCAGTTGCCACTTTCCTTCTGGCTCTAATGGCAAACATACCTGCTTCTGTACAAACGGATCTTAATTCTGCACCCGTAGAATTTGGACATAATCTCGAAATCAATTCCCATCTGATACCACGTTCTACACTCATCGACTTAGAATGGATACGGAAAACATTAGCACGGCCTTCTAAATCTGGTAGGGAGAACTCAACTTTACGATCAATTCTACCAGGTCTTAATAATGCAGGATCCAAAGTATTTGGTCTATTTGTTGCAAACATCACTTTGATGTTACCACGAGGATCAAACCCATCTAATTGTGTAATCAATTCTAACATTGTTCTTTGAACTTCGTTATCACCACCTGCACCGTCATCAAAACGAGCACCACCAATTGCATCAATTTCATCGAAAAATACAATACATGCCTTTTTAGAACGTGCCATTTCAAATAATTCTCTAACCATACGAGCACCTTCACCTACGTATTTTTGAACCAATTCAGATCCGATAACTCTAATAAATGTTGCATCCGTTCTATTAGCGACGGCACGGGCACATAAAGTTTTACCAGTACCTGGAGGTCCATAAAGTAAGATACCCTTTGGTGGATCAATCCCCAATTTAGCGAATCTTTCTGGTGATAAAAGTGGTAGTTCCACAACTTCTCTTAATTTTTCAATTTGATCTTTACTACCACCAACATCACTATAAGTAACATCTGGCTTTTCTTCCACAGTCATCATCGTCACTGAAGGATCAATTCTTGGTGGTAATGGCAATTCAATGTGGTATTTGGACCTGTCCACACCCACACGCATACCTTCTTCAATATCTGTTGGTGAAACACGTTCACCTAATCCTACCACAAATTTGGCAATTTGCTTTAAATTAATCACATATTTGGCATCTTCATCTTCCTCTGCATCATCCGCGTCACGATTTTCAGATGTGGCACCTGGACCTGCAGCACCATCAAGACCTTCACCATTTTCATTTGAATCACTAGTACTCTTGATAATTTTGGTACAACGTGCCACTTGTAATGGATGTTCTTCACTTAACCTTTGACGATCCCCCATAATATCCCAAAGATGTGATGGTGCCAAACCTGTATCACTCTCTTTAATACCAGATTTCTCTTTAATACGTTGCTCGATATCTTTCAAATCCTTCTCAGTCTCCTTTAACTTTGTTGCATAGGGTGCTGCACCATAAGTCTTTAACACTTGGATATCACCTTCAGAAAGTGGACTACCTTTAGTGTCCTCGGCGTTCTCATCTCCTGTACCTTCAATAGGTGCCTTATACTTCTCCCAATCCTCTCTTGGTGGCATTTCAATCGTTATAGTGCTATATGAAGTGGTTCTATAAAGCTGTATTTGCAGTTGTAGTGATTAACTCTTAGTGGGTGGCAAACCCTTCCTTATTATTTAAAGGTTGTGATAATCACTCTATACGAGGTGATGATTAAAGAGATGTATTATGAAATCTATATTATATTTTGAATTTTAACCGCCCAAAGAAAATTTTTATAAATATTTTGACCATACCAACGAGTTTTGAAGGTCAAAGTTTACCTTAGAAAGTCATTATTACCCTAAAAACATAATGAGTTCAGATGTTAATTGCCCCACAGTACGATGTTCTGGTATGAAGTGTACGCCATAACTCCTACACCGAAGAAAAAAATGAGCAAGTCACCCAGTATTATGAATTTGGATGTCTGTGTATCAGATGATTTTAGATGTAGAAGTGGTGGATAAATGTAGATTAGGGGAATGCATGCAAAGGACCCGACAAGGGAAACAAATTTGTCCAAATCGTTAGCTCCAACCCAAGCTAAGAGTGCCGTGAAAATAACCACACCTGTGCGGAAATAGTTTTTCAACCATTTGACACGATGATTGTGCTTACCAGATGCATTTGAAGGGAAAGTCCAAGTCTCAAAAATACGAATTGCCGGGAAAAGTTGTAAAGGTGTAGACAAAAGTATTGCTAATGAGTAGATCAGTTGTACTGATATTGTAGCAATACTATCTTGAGGGAAATTTAATAATACCACTGTTTCCACTTTAGCACCAAATGCAAGATAACACAACAATCCACTAGAGACGAAAATGAAAGTTACAATAGACATGACAAACCCAAGCGAAGGATAAAAATGTTCCGGTTTCTTCATACTTTCTTGAATGGGGATTAGAAGTCCAATACCTTCAAAAGTGAAGATTGCGGTACCAATGAAAAGTGACCAATCTGAACGATTGAAGAAAAGCACAGAATCTGTAGCGATACCATGTTTAGCGATATAGAGTGCAGGATAGTAATAGACGTATAGTAAACCCAAAAGGATGAACAGGTCTGCTATTAGAGCCGTACCACTTAGTTTGGTAATGTTTCTTGTCAACGACAGGGGAATGAAAATTAGTGCTTGTAAAATGATATAAGCACTCAGAGGAACGGAATCCGCAGGGAAATTGAAAGCATTTTCAAAAAATACTTTTAAATTCGTAGCTGTAAAAACTGTATAAGCAGCAGAAAATCCTAGTTGTGAAAGCGCAATAGAGAAAAGAATCGAGAATTCAACTTTAGGTCCATAAAGAGCCTTACCCAAATCACCATACCCACTTACACCAACCTTATCCTTTGTTTTAATCAAAAGCACAAAAGCCAGCGATGATGCTATCGCGCAGAATAATAGGCATCCAGTACTAAATGCCCAACCACCATTATGAAATGCTCTTGGTAAGAAAAGTACACCTGTCCCCACAAAGGATTTCAATAAAAGTAAAATGGCCTTGAAAGTAGTAGCCTTACGTTGTTGCTTTTTACTATCTCTTGTTGGAACACGTTCTAACAGAACTGATTCTTCATCTTCATGGCCTCGCCCGTCTTCGTATTCGTCTTCGTCTTCATCTTCTCCTAGATCTTGACCCGCAAAATGACCATATAACGTAAGAAACTCAATGAAATTGCGTGTGAAAAAATTTGGTGGTGGTGCAGTAGCACCGTATTTTCTCTCATGCTGCCTTAAGATGAATGATCTCCTAAATCCACCAGGTGCCCGAATTTCTTCATGGGTCATTGTCGTACCTGGGACATCGGCCGAAAGATAGTTATTCGGAGAAGACGATTGAATTGACATACCAGAGAAACTTATAGATCTTCTTCTTTGTGATAACGGAATAGGACTATGAATATCGTCTCTAGGTGATGTTGGAACGGTCCCCGTTGCCGTCTCCAACGGCAGCTGCTGTTGATCGGTAGACCACTTGTAAAGATCTCTTGTAACATCTGCCCCTTGTAATTGTAAATTATTTGGACTATGCACCAAATGTCTATTGACGATATCAACTACTTGTGGATCAGGATTGTGGATATCGACGAGACTATGATCTTTGTCATTGGGTTTCCCCTTCGAGACGGAAGGACTTGTACTTGAAGTATCCATTGCACAGGAACACAGGGAGAGAAAACCTTGAAAATCTTAAACAATACGCCCGTGCTTCAGTTACAGGATATTTAAACTCCGTATCCTTTATTCATCTCTATACAACCAGCTGTTTTTCCTTACTGCTGTTTGTTCCAAATTGAAATCGTATATCACTTCTCACGTACTAATCACAGAATCACGTGAAATAGATACTCGGCGGCTAATCTATAGAAATATCCTTTACTCCAATTAGCCGCCTATACGTTTTCATATAGCACATTAGTCACGTGTATAAGATATTCGGCGGCTAATATTTTTACAAACACGTAAGATCCTTTTAGCCGCCAACCTCCTTAAGATTTTTTTCTTCTAGAAGTTTCTAGACGGTTACGAGTCACTCCGGACGGTCAAAGAAAGCTTTGGAAAAAAAAAAAATTGAAAAATTTGAGAGGGAGGAAAAGAAGAAAAAAGGCCATCACATAAAGTTGAAGAGGATTCTTAGTAGTATATTCTACAATAAAAGTCTTGATTACTTTAGAACCTCTATTGAAGACTGATCGGTTATCAAATTAAATTGAAACCGTCTCAAGTATCATCAACGACTAATTCTTATTCTTACTTCTCCAGAAAGAATAGTGGTTATATTATAGAGTTTGGAAGATAGACTAAGAGAAGAAAGTGAATAATAATGAGTACTCCATTTGGTTTAGATTTGGGTAACCACAACAGTGTTTTGGCTGTTGCTAGAAACAGAGGTATTGACATTGTAGTTAACGAAGTCTC
Source organism: Zygosaccharomyces rouxii (assembly GCF_000026365.1). Lineage (NCBI taxonomy): Eukaryota > Fungi > Ascomycota > Saccharomycetes > Saccharomycetales > Saccharomycetaceae > Zygosaccharomyces > Zygosaccharomyces rouxii. The sequence goes on along the minus strand of NC_012990.1, from coordinate 851,530 downwards.
TAACCGTTCCACACCATCAATTGTCGGTTTTGGTCAAAGAAACAGATTCTTAGGTGAAGCTGGTAAGAACAAGCAAACCTCTAATGTTAAGAACACCGTTGAAAATTTGAAGAGAATCATCGGTCTTGGATACGACGACAAAGAATTCCCAGAAGAAGCTAAATACTTCTCAAACAAATTGGTTAAATTGGAAGATGGTAAAGTTGGTGCTCAAGTGAAATTCGTCAACAAGGACCACGTTTTCTCTGCCCCACAGTTGGCTGGTATGTTCTTTGACAGAGTCAAGGACACCGTTCAAACTGAAACCAAGGCTAACATTTCTGATGTTTGTCTTGCTGTGCCATCTTGGTACACTGAAGAACAACGTTATGTTGTTGCCGATGCCGCTAGAATTGCAGGTTTGAACCCAGTTAGAGTTGTTAACGATGTTACTGCTGCAGCTGTTTCTTACGGTGTTTTCAAGCCAGATTTGCCAGACGTTGATCAAAAGCCTCGTGTTGTTGCTCTAGTGGATATTGGTCACTCTTCTTACACTTGTTCCGTTATTGGTTTCAAGAAGGGTGAATTCAAAGTGTTAGGTACCGCTTGGGACAAACACTTTGGTGGTAGAAACTTCGACCGTGCCATTACTGAACATTTTGCTCAAGAATTCAAGACCAAATACAAGATCGACATTAATGAAAACCCAAAGGCTTACAGCAGAGTGGTTGCTGCAGCTGAAAAATTGAAGAAAGTTTTGTCTGCTAACTCCTCTGCCCCATTCAACATTGAATCTGTTATGAATGACATTGACGTCTCTTCTCAATTTTCTCGTGTTGAATTGGAAGAATTAATGAAGCCTTTGTTGGAACGTGTCCATGAACCTATCTACAAGGCTTTGGCTCAAGCCAAATTGAGTGTTGAGGATGTGGATTTCGTCGAATTAATCGGTGGTACTTCTCGTATCCCAGTTTTGAAGGAAACTATTTCCAAGGCTTTCAACAAACAATTGTCAACCACTTTGAACCAAGATGAAGCTATTGCCAAGGGTGCTGCTTTCATCTGTGCTATCCACTCTCCAACTCTAAGAGTTAAGCCTTTCAAATTCGAAGACATGCACGCATACTCTGTGTCTTACTCTTGGGACAAACAAGTCGAAGACGAAGATCATTTGGAAGTTTTCCCAGCTGGTTCCACTTTCCCATCCACTAAAATGATCACTTTGCACCGTACTGGTGACTTCGTTATGGAAGCTTACTACACTCATAAGGAAGAATTGCCAGAAGATGTCCCAACTCACATTGCTAAATGGGAAATCACTGGTGTTCAATTACCTGAAGGTGCTACTTCCGTTCCAGTTAAGTTGAAGTTGAGATGTGACCCATCTGGTCTTCACATTATCGAAGAAGCTTACACTTTGGAAGACATTACAGTTAAGGAAGAAATCCCATTGCCTGAAGATGCTCCAGAAGGTGCTGAACCTGAATACAAGGAAGTCACCAAGACCGTTAAGAAGGATACTTTGAACATCGTCGAACACACTTTCGGTCTAAAACCTGAAGAATTAAACTTACTTGTGGAGAAGGAAAACGAAATGACTAGTCAAGACAAATTGGTTGCTGAAACCGAAGACCGTAAGAATGCTCTAGAAGAGTACATCTACACCCTACGTGGTAAGCTAGACGAAGAATATGCACCATTTGCTTCCGACCAGGAAAAGACCAAATTGAGAGACCAATTGGCAAAGGCTGAGGACTGGTTGTACGAAGATGGTTACGACTCTACCAAGGCTAAGTACGTTGCCAAATACGAAGAATTGGCCTCCACTGGTAACATCATCAGAGGTAGATACCTTTCCAAGCAAGAAGAACAAAAGCAAGCTTTGAGACAAAAGGATGAAGCTAAGAAGATGGCTGAACTATCTGAAAAATTAAGCGCTCAAAGAAAGAGTGAAGCTGAAAACAAAGAATCTTCTAAGAAGGATGCTGAAGGTGATGTTAATCTAGATTGATTTTTGATCAATCCTTTTTGTATGTTAATATATATATATACACATTTTTATATTTTACAAGTGTCTTTTATTTTATTATTATTGTTATTGCATATATCACTAATATCGTAGAGGTTCTCATTGCTTTATCCGAATGACAGAGGTTATACCGTACATAAATTCTCTACAACGTTACTATCCAATTGAATATTAGTTAACCGGGCTCATCTGAGAGACGATAATATAATATGGGTCTGACTAAGTTTGGTTCTGTTCTTGTGCCTGCAACCTTTGAAGCTTTTTGGTTCTTTCAAATTCCGCAAAAGCTCTAATGTAAACTGGAACATTTTGCCAACCATCATCATCGTCATAAATAGGTTCTTCACTGCTACTTCCCTTCGAAGTATCTGTAGCCTCTTGTTTTTCTGGCTCTTTTTCCCTCTCCTGTAAGTTTCTTCTCTTGGCCTCTTGAACAGTTTTTGGCAAAGGCCCTTCTCTTTGAGGGAAAAGACTTGCAGTGCTAATATTCTTTTGTTTTTGGTTCTTTCGCTGTCTATCCATATGAATCTTTTCAGTCTTCAGGGACTCAGGTACATTCTTTAAACTTAAATACGGTAAGGGTGGACTCCAATCTCTTGGCCAAATATCCTCAGTGTCCTTAATTCTCTGAGCTGCTTCTTTCCTCCTGCGTCTCCACTCTCTTATATCATCGTTAAACAGCTCCCAAACGCAGTTTATACAACCTGACATGCAACAATTATCAGGTTCAACGGGCCTTGATGGCACTTGAACACCCGCAATCAATCTGCTTTCACCTCTTATTCTTCTACTTGATGACTTTGGTGGTTCACCTCTTAATCTACCAGCACCAAAGATATGTGACATTCTTTCTTCTGCAGTACCTGCTAGTCCCTCTTTATTACCCTCGAAAGTCATGTTGAGACGAGGGGAGACACTAAGGAACCGCCGGCTCACCTGGCTAAACATTATTCCTTGCATGGCAATGGATTCGACACACCGCATGGCTAACGAACACCTTAGATGTACTTCATATAAGAACCCTTAGAGGTACAGGGTAGTGAGATGAGTTCGTTGATTGGACCGTTAGTTCGAGCAATTGTCTTTTGAAGAGCCGGAGAAAATCTGTCCGGATCAAACCGGTGTTACCGGACATGAAATGTCAGAGATTCAAAATCTAGAGTAATAAGGAAATAGAAAAAGACCAAGAAGTATTGCAATAGGGCGCTAGTGTCAATTTTAAAAAGCCACCAACAGCTTAAAGGATTATTCTTCCATTTTTTTCTGAATTTTTAACGTTAGTAGAACTTGATTAATCGTAGTTCTGCAAATTCGTAACTTCATTCAAATAAATACGTAACATATAAGATACTAGCTAGTTATTATTCCATCAGGCGGTAGACTCTGCGTTTCCAGGCTCTTGTTCTAGTGCAGCAGTCTAATGAATCGTGCACACCTTTGAAATCCCAATTAGTATCAGAATAAATCCAATCTGTAGGTCTCCAGCAATCGTCAAGCCATGACCAATTTTTAAGATCAGATTCTTGAAACTGCCATGGGGAATGGCATGTGTTTATCTTCCCACCAAGTTCAATGGAATATTTAGTTCTCTCATAAGGTAACATGCGGGCGGTCCAGCCGTCTGCTTGCCATTTCCTTTGGTTTTCATTGATTTTAAACTCAATTACCATCAAATCAGAGCCATTTTCATCATTGTGTAGCGGTTTATCCCAGGGAAATAATTGCTGTAATCTTAATTGTAACTTATGGCTATGAAGAGCTTTTACATCATGAGGTAAGGCCATTCGATAGATGTATTCACTACTACTAATGGCCCTAAAAAAATCCACTGGTTTCTTGGGGAATGGACCGTGACCATTAAAGAGCCTCTCCAGTCCATAATAAACCTTTCGTGTCAACAGAATTCTCCAAAACAGTTTTAAAGTACATTGGAACCAATTTGAATGGTACAGAATACACATTAAAGTAAACCCCATACAATAGTTCTTCATCGACACTAATTTGATTAAACCCCAATGCAGTGGTGTTAACAATACTGCTAATTGCAATGCTCGCCTCTTATTCACACTCAACCCTTCATGTTGTATGGTTTCTAGTTTATCCACTACAGATTCCAACACAATTACAATGTCGTCTACTGTTGGAGGTTCTGATTCGTAAAGCAAGTCTTGATAAAGTGTCAATATATAATAAGCCACTGAGAACGCTAGAAAGAAAAGACTCATTAAACCTAACCATAATTGGGCAATGTGACTAATGTCTACTTGTAAATCTTCACATAAAAAGTTCACCACCATTAGAACCATTACTAAATGAATAAAGGGAAGGCATAAATCCTCACATATCCACATGAGATTGCTCAGAGTTGCATCTGCTATGAGTAGTAGTGGATATATTCTATGCAGGACGCTCGACATGGTAGCTGGCGTCACCAAAGTCAAAGAAGGTTTCTGACCGTGGTGGTAGATGAAATGTGCACGACAATAATAATCCGATGCTTCTTTAGCCATATCACTTTTGGGTTGATGCACTGTCTTATAGTGTAGGTTAACTTTTCGGACCTTTAAACTAACACAAGTACTCATCTATCTATCCAGCAGAACATTGAGGTGAGGATGGCTAAACTGATCAAGAAGCATCCTACAGTTAAATCTATTTCTCATAAGCAAGTTCATTCAACTCTATATCTTAAATCAAAGACACCTTATGTCAGTGCACTCAAGAGAATTAACAAGTTTTTAGCCAATGTTAATAGAACCGGTTCCACATATGTTATAGTGCTGGGAATGGGTAAAGCTGTGGAAAAGGCATTAAGTCTTGCGTGCCATTTTCAAGACCAGTTACAGAAGAGAGTCGAAATTCTGACCAAGAGTGTAGATGTAATGGACGAATTGTCCAACGACGATGATGACGATCCACCAGACGTGGATACTGAATTGCGAAAAAGGACTATCAGCGGTGTGGAAATTCGAATATACCCATGAAAGAAACAAATTTATATATTTTTATTGTATACTATTTACCCTTAGAACGTTTTACCATGTATTCTAATTCTTCGATCTCTCTTTGCATCTTATTCTTCTTATTCACCTCTTGGTAGCGTCGTAGAAGTTCTTCACCTAATGTCAGGCACTCATCATAACGTCTTTGATAGTACAGCCTCTCGCAGAAATTACTCAATGATTGTCTGTTTAGTTTAATGGTTAAATCCTTTTCCTGCAACAATCGCAGAGGGTCTACTTCATCCATCCATTTCTCTTCAGTTTTTCTGGGACCTCCATTCAACTGGAAATAGTCATGCAACTGATTTTCATATTCTTCCTTAGACTGACCCTTGCGTACTTTGACTTTACCACTAGCCTTACGTACAGTAACTTCACCGGTAATCCCATCTACCGAGATTGTACTAGTTGCAGGACCTGTAGTTACAGGAGCAGGAACAGGAACAGCCTCCATACTGCCAACAACTTCGGAATCACTCATAGCCATTCGAATTAGCCTTCCCCAAAGCATGCGATGAGTATCTTGTGTTGTAGTGCATTGTATTAAGAGCTTATCTTTTTTTTTTCACTATTAAGCCCATCGCGACCTCAGCTAGTATACATAGTGACAAGTAGATCAGATGCACCATAGAAGCACTCCATACAGTCCTTCTCAGGGGCATTAGGATCTAATAGTTCATAAATCAGTACTCCGAAGTCTATATATTCTCTTGCTCCTACGACAATCATGGGAGCATGCCATACACCAGCGCCATAGGTGACTGCTTGGTTTCCCTTACAAAGGAAGGCTCTGGCAGTAGATATATCAGGTTTTTTAGTCTCAGGGTTCTCCAGTGCCACCACTACCAAGTATCCAAACTCTTGACTCGAGCAACCCATTGGTAAGAACGTTTGCGAACTGTAAGGATGCTTTTCCAGCACACGAATTGAATGATTTATTGTAGCAGCCTTCGTAGAGTCCTTAGCATGTAGTGAAATCTTCAGATGTGGCTGAGAAAAACAGCGAAATAGGTTCCAGTTAGGGACCTGTTGAGTTAACGGATTTTCCACTTTGCTTCTCTTGAGTAGTTTGATGGCTGTCCCCTGGTTAGCATTCTTGGCAGATTCATCAAGCTTACTGATCTCTTCATCTGGCGAAATTATCGAGCCATAAGGTGCAAAAGATTCAATTGTCAGCGCTTCAGCAATCATGCTAGTCATTGCTTGTTCCTTGGAATGTTTGTCTATATCTGGTTTAAATGAGGGATTGGTTTAAGAGAAAACTTGTCGCCTTAATCAATTAACAGTAACTTCTAGGAGAAGGTACACATATAGCCCAACAATGGTATCTGAAGATCAGATCAAGCAATGGAAGTCTAGCAAGACCATCGGGATCATTGGTCTTGGTGATATGGGATTACTCTATGCCAAAGAGTTCTCCAAAGCAGGTTGGAAAGTTGTCGCTTGTGATAAAGAGGAACATTATCAAGCATTGAAAACGTTGCATGCAGACCTACCATTTGAGATTGTTGCTAATGGCCACTTAGTATCAAGAGTCAGTGATTTTATCATCTACAGTGTCGAAGCAGAAAGTATTGAAAAGATAGTTTCATTGTATGGGCCATCATCCAAAGTTGGTGCCATAGTTGGTGGTCAAACTAGTTGTAAAAATCCTGAAATTGCGGCATTTGAAAGACATTTACCATTAGATACTGAAATTATTACAGTCCACTCCTTACATGGTCCTAAAGTTAGCACTGAAGGTCAACCGCTAGTTCTGATCAAGCACAGATGTCAACATGAAGAATCATTCCAATTTGTACAGACTGTAATGTCGTGCCTCAAGAGTAAATTTGTGTATTTGGATTACGAAGAGCATGATAAGATTACTGCTGATACTCAGGCAGTCACTCATGCAGCATTTCTGAGTATGGGGGCCGCTTGGGCAAAGTTGAAAGTTTATCCATGGAATATGGGACTGGAGAAGTGGTACGGAGGTTTGGAAAACGTTAAAGTTAACATTTCATTAAGGATTTATTCGAATAAGTGGCATGTGTATGCTGGTTTAGCCATTACTAACCCAGCAGCACATCAACAAATATTACAATATGCTACAAGTGCCACTGAGTTATTCACAATAATGCTCGCACACGATAAGGCAAAACTGGTAGAAAGATTACAAAAAGCCAAAGAGTTTGTATTTGGATCTCATAAAGGTCTTCTATTGCTTGATGATAAACTACTGGATAAATTTTCATTTTCAGGTTCTCTAGATAATGCACAAGGTGAACCAATACCAAACTCACATCTTTCGCTGTTGGCAATAGTAGATTCATGGTATCAACTAGGTATAAACCCTTACGACCACATGATATGCTCGACACCACTGTTTAGAGTATTTTTGGGAGTTTCTGAGTACCTTTTCCTAACACCTGAGCTATTTGAAAAGACGATCGATGCCGCCATCAATTGTGAATCATTCCGTAGAGATGATCTGGAATTTGTGGTATCCGCTCGTGAATGGTCTTCTATTGTAGGATTTGCAAATTTTGAATTGTACCGTAAACAATTTGAACAAGTTCAAAAATTCTTTGAGCCTATGTTCCCCAAAGCTAATAAAGTTGGTAATGAGATGCTGAAGACTATAGCTAGTCACAGTCAATAATAATATTATTAATAATAATAAATAAGAATGAAATGAGATATCAATTAAAGAGTTACATAAGTCATGCATTATTCCTTTTGTTTTGTTTTTTTTTACTTCCTATATATCATATTATATTATCATGATGAATGACGGAATATACCCCCAACCAGCCCGCTGAAGAGTTGAGCCATATAATATATTGCTACCTTCTCAACCTCTTTCTGAGGGGGGTTCCGTCATCATCATCCGAACCCGGTGTAATGAAATCTACAGATTCTCCAGTAGAACGCTGTCTCTTTTGAGATCTAGGGAAATCATCACATGCAATTGTATTTGTAGTATCACCATTTGAAGAATGGCATTGTATGGGAGTTGTTAAAACCGGTTGGGTGTCGTCCATTACATCGTTTGGATTTGCGACACCAGATGCATTGTAGTAGTTTTTAACCATTGAATAATCACCAGACACTAAATTTCCTAATAGTTCCGGGAAGTGAATTTTGAATTCCTTGCACATAATTCTATTCCAAGCAAACGTTAATCTTGAATTCCCCATCTGTTCGCAATTATCAAAGAAAAGTCTCCAAATTTGTTGTAATAGTGGTAAAAATCCGTCTTCCACAAGAAAATAGTTTAGATGTGTTAATGATACACTTCTACCGATGGGGAAAAGTGTATTAGGAGTTAAACATTTCAATATGATACTTGGTTCATCCTCATCACCAATATAAAGCTTTAGGTATACTTCCACTTTTGTTACTGGATTAAAAATTACCAAGTGCCAGATGTGTAAATTAGAATCTTGAGGTCTGATGCAAAATAAAGCATTTTCCCTTGCGCTAAAATGGGAATAGTGACGGTTTAAGGATTTCCAATCTCGCAGTAATTTTCTAGTTAAAACGACCATTATTGATTTTCTTTTTTTTTTTTCTTTATTTTATATGTATTACAACAGTATTTCTAATATGCTAAATGCAGGTAATATTGGAATGGAATGGAATGGTTATAGTTTAAATTAGTCTTTATGGTTCTCGCTCTTTAGTATTGTTTCTCTATCGAATTGTCCGTGCGTAATATTGGTATGCCTTTCCTTATTATATAAACTTTTCTCAGCTATTCTAAATAAACCTACTCTGTTACCCGAAGTTAATAAAGAAAAGAGATAACTGAACAAAGAAAAATGCTCAGAGAAATGCAGAGAAGAAAGAGAGGGTAGCTAGGAACTTGGTGATAGAGCTCGCTAGGGAAGATGGCATGTTTTGAGTGCAACGAGATGTCAAGTTACCATTACTATTGCCTTGTTCAAATCACGTGATACCGTATAAGATGAGGTCATGTGAATATCACATGATCTGAGCATTTGAACTTCAGCTAATGTCGACAGTGTAATATCATGGGATATGATTTGCGTTACATACCAGAGCTGCTCTTTTATAAGAAGTTGCTAGAACTAAGGCCATGGTAGATAAAATGAACAATGTTCTACGAACCTGCACATGACATGAGTTGTAATGTACCCATATACGACTATTGATGTATCGGTAATTCGATCTTACGTATATAGTGATCTATTCCACCCTTTTTCTTCCGCATTCCATAATAAAGAAGCGTCTCTGGAAATATCGGCAAAATGGCCCTGTATATCCCGATATCCCAGCAGTAACTTTAGCTAATGTAACTGTAACTGTAACTCACAGTATATCTAATCGCTCACCTTTCACGATCATTAGTGTTACCCTACTTGGAGCGTAGAAAGTGATAAGCTTCTGGAAGTGCTGCGAGGCGAAATCACGAAATAATACAAACATTGTAAGCGTTATTAACGGAAAACATTAGTTCAATTCAATTCAATTCAGATTCCAAGAACCCCCCACTACAAGGCACTGGCTGACTAGTTCTGACATTTTTGAGCCATTGGAAAGGCGCTCTATTGATAGAAAGAGTTTTATTCTTTTTCCCTTTTTCCTGAATCCATCAAGGAACTGGAATATCAAATTCTGATTGATTAATTCATTGTACATTATACTATTTTTGTTCCTTAGATCCTGATCGAATCTCCTCACACATCAATCGTTATACAATGGGTAACTTTTTCTCCTCTATGTTTGACAGGCTCTGGGGTGTCAACAAGGAATTACGTATTTTGATTTTAGGTTTGGATGGTGCTGGTAAGACAACTATACTGTACAGGTTGCAGATTGGTGAAGTTGTTACGACAAAGCCTACAATTGGTTTCAATGTTGAAACTTTGAGCTATAAAAATTTAAAACTAAACGTTTGGGATTTAGGTGGACAAACAAGTATTCGACCTTATTGGCGTTGTTATTATGCAGATACAGCAGCGGTAATATTCGTGGTAGATTCAACAGATAAAGATCGTATGGCAACAGCTGCCAAGGAACTACATCTAATGTTACAAGAAGAAGAATTACAAGATTCAGCATTATTAGTATTTGCCAATAAACAAGATCAACCTGGTGCCCTAACAGCTAGCGAAGTTTCCAAAGAATTGAATTTAGTCGAACTTAAAGATAGGAGTTGGTCAATTGTAGCGTCAAGTGCTGTGAAGGGTGAAGGTATCACTGAAGGTCTAGATTGGCTCATCGACGTCGTTAAAGAGGAACAGTTATAAGGGAAATCGTTATATATATTAGAGATTTGGCCAAAAATCAAAAAAAAAAAAAAAAATAAAATTCATCATCATCATCATCATCATCACCATCATAATAATAATAATAACAATTGTGAGTAACTAATGGTAAATGCAAAGATATAAAAGTCGCAAACAAAATTCACGGAATCTTGTATCATCTCTTCAATTTTGTATTTTTTTTTTTTTTTTTTTATTCTTTTTTAATCCTTTGTATGTATTTATGTATGTATTAGCCCGCGAAGAATTAAATTTATGTCGAAATGACAGCCTTGAGCATACGTACTTACTTCCATAAAATACCAGGAGATTTATCAATAAACTGTGGTCTCAAGCCATGTTTAGAATTCTAAACAGATCTTGGACCTTTCTAAGAACACCTGCAATTCGTAATCTAGTGATACCGACAAGTATTGCTCTTTTCTATTCTCAAAAGCAAACATGTTATTACAAGTTATGGAATGAATCCCTAAAGCCCCTTCCTGGTGGAGATACTTTTGAAATGGGATTGTATTTGGCATCACAACATGAATTGAGACAGGAGGTTATTCAAAAAAGATCAAATCGTTTACGAACTTCAAGTAACTCGATAATTCGTCAATTAAAAAGATTATGGTTTGAGGTTAAGGATCATTTGGTGGAACCGATATATACCATGTTAAGGTTTATCGAAATATTCGCGATCTTTGCGCCAGTTCTAATATGTTACCCAATAACTTTCTTTGGTAGACGTCACAAACTGGATCGTGATGAAGTTCATATTTTGGAGACAAGCGGTTCACTGATATGGTATCGTTTATTGAGAAAGGCTTTAGAACTAGCGGGTCCCAGTTTTATCAAATTGGGACAATGGGCAGGATCCCGTACTGATATGTTTTCACCAGGTCTTTGTCATGAACTATCCAATTTACACAGTAATTCTAAACCACATTCTTTGAAATACAGTAAGCAAAGGATCTGTCAAAGTTTAGATAATCAGTTCGAATTTGACGAAATTTTTGATGAATTTAGAGAGAAACCACTAGGTGTCGGGGCCATTGCACAAGTTTACATGGGTAAACTATCAGATAAATTTATCAGAAGTATGCAGAATCAAAATACTGATTTTGATGGAAATGACAGCGATGGGTGGGTTGCAGTGAAAGTTATTCACCCCAACTGCGGCAAAAAGATTAATAGAGATCTGAAGATTATGCAATTTATTGCCAATGTTATCGACGAACTACCTACAATGGTGTGGTTATCATTGCCTGCGGAAGTAGAACAATTTTCCATCTTGATGAGGTTGCAATTGGATTTAAGGATCGAATCATTAAATTTAACACGATTTAATAAAAATTTCGAAAATTCATTACAGACTAAATTTCCTCGAGGATTCCCACAATTTTCTAGTAGAGAGGTTTTATTCGAAGAGTATATCCATGGATTCCCCATGGAGACCTTTTTACAAGTTAAGGATAAATTGAGAAGCACAGAATTGTGCAAAAAAGTCAGTGATCTATTCATAGACGCATTCCTACAGATGCTAATCTTGGATGATTTTATCCATGCAGATTTACACCCTGGTAACGTTATGATAAGATTTCTCAAAACTGACAAGTATGGTACGCATGTCACTTCAACTGAAAGAGAGCATTTTAGCATTGTTCATAAACTACGTCAATTGGCACATGAAAATAATTCAGATGAATTGGTTAAAGAACTGAAATATGCACTCCAAGAATACACACCACAGATATGCTTTATAGATGCAGGACTCATCACGGAACTCAATAAGCAAAACCGTATCAACTTCATTGCACTGTTCAATGCATTGGCAAGATTCGATGGATACCAAGCTGGTGAGCTAATGATTGAAAGATCAAGAACACCGGAAACTGCAGTTGATAAAGAATTGTTTGCATTCAAAGTAGAAAAATTGGTTACCAAGGTGAAAAAGAGGACATTTACACTGGGGACCGTCTCTATAGGTGATCTACTAGATCAAATGCTCACCATGGTAAGATCCCATCATGTAAGAATGGAAGGCGATTTCGTGAGTGTTGTTGTAGCAATACTACTACTAGAAGGAATAGGAAGACAGTTAGATCCCGAGTTGGACTTATTTGCAAGGTTCGTATCATTTTTTTTCATTTACGGATTCCACTAGATTATAATACTAACCATAACCTACCAGCTCCTTACCCATCTTAAGAGAATTTGGACGCCAAAAGGAAACATCTAACTTACTGCATGATGCAAGTACGATGTCCATGCTAAAGGTCTGGATAGGTTTAGAACTTCGCCAAGTAATGAGCCTATCAGCAAGAAACATGAAGGACTTGGTAAAGGCTGATCTACTGAGTCCCAATTACTAGTCCTAGTATTCGCGGACGAATGCTAGCTGGTTATAGTGGGGACTGAACTGTGCCTACTAGAACGTGGGATATATAAGCAGGGAAATTATCACCACATATTGAGGAAAAACCACATGGGTGGAAGGGGGATAAAATCGACCTGGAAATTAAATCTAAGACATTAATTTGGGCTGGAAAATGGCCAATTTTCTTGTATTTATCGTACACAAAATAATGTGAAATCGTTGTCGTGTTCTTGTTCTTTTTTTATTCTTTTTCTTAATAAGAGAAGCCACAAGGAGCTTGTAAGAGCACTTGATCAAGAACACCGTACATTTTGCTGGGAAAAAGGAACCGACAGTGATTTGAAAGGGATAAGACTTGGCACTGTCCTAGATCTCTAAAATTACACCTAAGCTTAAGCTTATACTTGACCCTCCTCCAATCGGTGCAATCTGAGTAGGGTAAAAAAGAATAAGACAAGAAAAGAGAAAGAAGGAATAACTAATAACTATGAAATTTGGAAAGACATTTCCCAATCACCAGGTACCATCATGGTCTCATCAGTATGTGAATTACAAAGGCCTAAAAAAACTGATTAAAGAGATCACAGAGCAGCAAGAGAAGCTTTATAGGGAGGAACATGCAAATCTCAAGGATAACAATCAGCCACCTACTAAAGTAAGAGATTCCTCCAAAGTAGAACAGAACTATATGGATAATGAGGAAGTGAAAAAGTTGTTAGCATTTTTCTTCTTTGCCCTCGACAGAGATATTGAAAAAGTGGATAATTTTTACAATATGCAATTTTCTGAATATGAAAGAAGGCTGAGAAAACTGACGTCTAGTGCTCAGTTTGCTGATATCAATAATTCCTTAATGATACAATCTGGTATATCTTTAGTACCAAGGGATTTGCAACATCCACAGCCGAAAATCAATGGGTTAAATCCTAATTATTCAAATACCTCTCAACCTATGATGCCATCAGTTTCCCATACTCCTGAAGATATTTCTGAAGATTTAGTGGAAGTTCTAGGGATACTGGTGGAATTAAGATCACATTTCCGTAATTTGAAATGGTATGGTGAATTGAATAAAAGAGCTTTCACTAAAATTTTGAAAAAATTAGACAAAAAAGTTGGTACACACCAACAGCACGCTTATCTACAGGCAAGAATTTTACCGTTAGATTTTTCTAATGATTCTGGAATTTCAAAAAGTTTAAATGCTATTAACGATTTCTTGGATAAAGTTTCTTATAAGGTCCAAGATAAGGTGTCTAATGGTACCAAATTATCTGAGGAGGAAATTAGTGGTGTGGAATCAAAAAACGGCGGTCTACCGAATGATGTGATTTCTTTGCTCATTGAGAAAAACGACGGTATTGGACTGATTAACGAACTGACAGCCATTTATAGATCATTGGTTTTAATTCCAACTAGAATCTTGGTTAACTTATTGAATAAGTCCGCATTATCACAATCGTTTCAATGTATGGATGAACTGCTGAAGATTATCCCTACGTTGAGAGACCCAACTGATATGAACGCCAGGAATTTTTTCCATCACCATGTAATTGCATTAGGAAAGAATCATAAAAAGTTGAGTGAATCTACAGCAAAGGGCGCTGGTTCACCTACTTTTGCTACCGTTAATACTCATTTAAACAGATCCCATGATAGTAGTGTGGAAAATGAGGAGAATCTGGATGAAATCAATAATTTGAATTCGCTTTTAAAGGAAACTTTGGATCTAGAGGCGGCTGAATTACCTGATCATAATTCGAAATTGATTGGTGCATTTGGTCCAGACGGTATTAATTCAAATGATTCGCCTGCATCTTTAATTCATATTCTAGAAAAATTGCCTGCTCATTTAAGACCATGTTTGTTACAAAAAGATAATTACAAAAGAACACCTTTGCATTATTCTGCTCAATATGGTCTTGTTGAGATTACCAGAATTATTATAGAAAATCTGGCTAACTGGGGCGCATGGAATCCAGACGTTTCCATCGATGATACTTCCTATTGGGGAGACAGTGAATCTTTAACCCCATTACATTTGGCAGTCATTGGATCTCATCCTCAAACAGTGAGAACTTTATTATCATATGTCAACAGTAATCAAGTGGTGACTTGTCCTCATTTACTTCATTTAGCTACTAGATTGAATAGTGGTTCTCTGGTGGAATCATTGTTATCTGCCGAGGGGTTTGATTTGAATTTCTGTGATGAAGAGTCTCACGAAACTCCTCTTTATTTGGCAAGTAAATTGAATTTGTATGATGCTGCAGCTTGTCTATTGAAACATGGTGCTAATACGGAGTTACGTGAAAAATTGTTTGGTTGGACCCCGATCTTTGTTGCTGCTACAGAAGGTTATGAAAGAATCGTTCAACTATTGAGAGACCATGGTGCTGAATATGTGGTTTTTGATGATAGTGGTTGGACTCCAATGGAACATGCCGCTCTGCGTGGTCATTTAAATATTACTAAAATGTTGAAAATTACTGATCATCCAGAAATTTGTCACCCAAAGATGCCATCCGATGATATGGAATCTGCTACCAATGGAAATAATGGTAATCTGCAATCGCCATCACCAGATTCAACTACATCTCTAGCAACTCAAAGTGATACTAGTACTATTCACAGTAACTCTAATGGAATCGTTAACGGTAGTAATGGTAGTGTTTATGGTAAATCGGATAATCAAAGCTCTATTGAACATAAACCAAAGAGTTCGAACACAAAGATTAACCATAGAGCATTGTTAAAGTCATCAACTCCTGGTGGTCATCATAAATCACATTCAAATAACGGTGTTTTACAGCCGGTTAAATCATTTGGCCACAGATATTTGAATAGCGATGAATCTCTTTTGATGATTACATTAGGTGGTAACGATTCTCGCAATACAAAACCAGCAATATCGTTGAACAAAGTTCCAGTTTCGAAAGTTTCATCTACTCAATTAGATACGGCATTGTCCTTGGTAATTAGTTGTGCTGATGATTTGTCTAAAACACCACATGTATTAGATCTACCGTTGGATGACAATTTGGATGCTATTACTTTTAAAGTTCCTTCCAAATCTGACCATTCACATGTGGTGTTTTTTGATATTGTTCCCACTTATGGTTCGTTACCACCAAGGTCTTCAGAGAGCCCATTTTCTTACCATGGTGATTTTAACACCCATTCTTATTATAGAAACCCTGGTATGTTGGGTTCAGAAGCATCTTTGTCCTCTAGCAACAACACTTTTCGTAATAACGGTTCTCCTAGGGTTCTTGGCCGTGCGGTGGCCCTGTTGTCAAAGACGGGTGCATTTGTTGGAATTAACCGTCGCTCATTGAACGATTTGATTACAGTCCCCATTGTGGCTAACGAAACTATGGATGTTCTGGGAACTGTGTCCTTTGAACATTTCATGGTTACTGCATTTAATCATCCAAAAATGTCTTTGGGACGTACTGAAACTTACTGGAAATCTTTGGTTTCAACCAGAGTTATAGGACATCGTGGTCTTGGTAAAAATTTTAATTCTAAGAAATCTTTACAATTGGGTGAAAATACAGTGGAATCATTCATTGCTGCAGCATCTCTAGGTGCTTCTTATGTGGAATTCGATGTTCAATTGACTAAGGATAATATTCCAGTGGTTTATCACGATTTCCTAGTGGCAGAAACGGGTGTTGACGTTCCTATGCATGAATTGACATTGGAGCAATTTCTAGATTTGAATAACGTCGATGGTCATATGGACGTAGTTAATCGAAAGGATAGACGCCGGTCAGTGGATGATTTGGAATCGGGTGTTCATAAGACCCGATTTGATGATACTAATGCAAAGGGTGGTGCTCATGAAGATGTGTCGAAACTGTTAGAAAACCGTATGAGGCTTACGAGGACCTATAAAAAGGACAATTTCAAAGGTAATTTTAGA
This sequence comes from Zygosaccharomyces rouxii, assembly GCF_000026365.1. Classification (NCBI taxonomy): domain Eukaryota; kingdom Fungi; phylum Ascomycota; class Saccharomycetes; order Saccharomycetales; family Saccharomycetaceae; genus Zygosaccharomyces; species Zygosaccharomyces rouxii. The sequence goes on along the minus strand of NC_012990.1, from coordinate 834,954 downwards.
GGTCATTCGATCGCATCTTCATTCGTCACTTTGAAAGAATTGTTTAAAAAGATTCCTCAAAATGTAGGCTTTAACATTGAATGCAAATACCCGATGGCCGATGAAGCTGAGCAGGAAGATATTGGACAAATCGCTGTAGAAATGAATCACTGGGTGGATACCGTTTTACAAGTGGTTTATGATAACGCTAATGGTCGTGATATTATGTTTTCTTCATTCCATCCTGATGTTTGTGTGTTGCTTTCTCTAAAGCAACCATCGATACCTATTCTGTTTCTAACCGAAGCGGGTACTGCACAAATGGCAGATGTAAGGGCTTCTTCTTTACAAAATGCAGTTAGATTTGCTAGAAGCTGGAATTTGTTAGGTATTGTGGCTGCTGCGGCTCCTATTATTCAGGCACCCAGATTGGCACAAGTTGTTAAGAGCAGTGGCTTGGTCTGTGTTACCTATGGTGTGGAAAATAATGATCCAGAGAATGCCAACATTGAAATGGACGCTGGTGTAGATGCTGTGATCGTTGATAGTGTTTTGGCCATTAGAAAAGAGCTAACAAAAGCAAATGCAAATGCTAGATAAAATTATAGAAAGTCATAAAGTCATAAGATGTAGCTCTTCCCATATTTACTGGTCTGCTATAAAGAATGATAAATCCATTTTTTATTATCTATAGGTTTGTGTTGAGCGGTTATTAAATTTTCCTGAAGTATAATAGTTGTTCATACTTTTACCTGAATTTTAAATGAAACATCATTTATTCCGTATATATGAAAATAGATATCTATAATTTTATATTCACCGTTTCCTTGGGGACCACATGAAATTATCCACACCAAAATCCATCGAAGGTGTATTGGCAAAGTTTACATCACCAGAATCACTCTCGAATTCATCAGTAAATGGGTTAGTGGGTACTTCAATGGTCTGTCTGCTAATATCGTCTTCGACTTTAGGTAATCTTTTCTTACTTTTTACGCAATATTTCCAACTGGTAACCACCATATTTAGAATATCCAAATTTCTTTCGGTATCCAAAATTTTATCCACTTTACCCATATTGTACAGATAACGAACATATTCATCAATACCCAAACATTCTCTTGGATTATAAGTTGTGTAAAGTGGGATCAATTGTAATAAGCTGGAAAATCTAATGGCTCCCCAATATGAATTGGTATAGAGAACCTCATGAACAAATCTTCTGTACTGCAATCTTCTATGAGCGACTTCAGTCCAATCAATACTGTTAAGTTCTTTATTTAATCCTGGAAAATCGATTTTCACATCGTAGGGATCTTCAGGGTTAACTGTCATGTAATTCTTGACAAGATTTGGAACTGTATGTCGACCTTCCCAAATTTTGAACGAAAGTGGACCATTAAAGGAATGCATCAGTCTTGGTAAATGTGAGAATTCCAAGTATCCAGTACCATCGGAATCGTATTTAGCCCAAGCGTCACTATATTTCAAAACTTCCCTTCTATCGATTGCTGAATTAGAACCTCCGCGTCTGTAAACATAACTGAAATTACCAATGATTAGAGAAATGAACATGTTCAAAAAAATGTACATCGACACAATGTTCCACGACATTAGTAAAATATATGCATAAGTTCTGGAACCACAATCACTGGCGAAACTCCCTTCTTTTGTAGAAGAACAGTATGGTTCTGATACTGTCAGATCGTCCATAATATAATTCCAACCTTCACCGAAACTACATCTGAACAAGACAATCAAAGATTTAATCACAGTTCTGAAATTAATATTATCCGTTGTGTTCGCACCCAATCTTGTGGTACCGAATATTTGATTCAGGGCAATGGCATAGACCAAAAACAAGATTGCCCATGTGTATGTTAATGATAAAATTGGAGGCCAGCTTGCAACTGCCGTTTCAGCCAGCTCTGAAAGGGTGTCATTTTGCGGAATAATAAGTAGGAACATTACCAGATGGAATAATTCTTTAATGTTACTAAACCAAATTTGATCACTAGAGAGTTTCAAACCAATGGCGGTTAAAACAAATGATGTGACAACAATTCCAAAACGTAGAACATTCCACTTGGACCTAATGTACAGACGGAACCCTTCACCGTAAAGATGGAAAATCTCTTGCATGAAAAATATGGTGGCGGAAACCATAAAGTAGGTATCTTCAAAAGTTGTTGTGGCGTGTGGTTCCTTGTAAGAGCGGCATAATAAAACGATAATGTGAAGATATAGGGTCAATTGAAGGAAAGATGCATAATAGAAATTTCCTTTTTCTATCGCCAGCATATAGAAAAACTGTCTGCTCCTAGGAAGCTCAATTAGAGAGGGAGTTACTTTTGGTTTAGCTTGAGATAATAATTTTTGAGATTCCAACCAAGATTTCTCCTCGAGAGTATAATAAGCGCTTCCTGTAGTCTTTGCATGATTGTTTATGATAAATGAAACGAATAAATTTAAAATGAAAACCATGCTCAAAAAATTGAATAGCACCAAAAAAACCGCATTACCTGGTGAGGCAAAAGTGGATGTCACTGTACCGACACCAGTGCTGTTCATCAAATTTTCTAATAAATCCACCCAACCTTCTAGAGACACAATTTCATACATGGATCTAAGCGCACTTCCGAAAGAATCGAGATACAGGTAAGGTTGCTGGTAAACTCTGGGCATCATTACATCCCATTGAAAAACACTGTTAGTAAATTCATTGTAACAATCATCCCTACCCATGTTGTTGTCAGTACAGGTACCCAATCTACCACGGAAGATGTTCATACCCCATATTGCAAAGGGGAATAACAGCGTTAATGAGACGAAAGTAGCTTCAAAGATTTTCCTTATACCATCAAATACCACCATGTTAAATGTTTGTCTAGCCATGTTACTGATCGTCAAACACCTTAAAGCTCTGAGAGCGGTTAGTCCTCTGAAAATTCTTGATAAATCACCATTATTTTTCACGAATGCAATGAAATTAATCCACATTGATACTAGTACAATAAAATCAATGATATTCCACGGATTTCTCAAATATGCATTTGGTGTGTATAATACACCATCTGCCACAGTTTTTACTAGAAACTCGAGCGAAAGGATACAAACGAACCCCACGTCAATATAAGTTGACCAGCCCCAGACACCCATGTTTTCCTGCATTCTACGCAGAGGGGTAACATAACATGAAAAGACTATCAGTAGGAGTGTTATTATCGATAGGAATAGGACAAAAATGTCCCTTTCAATATGGCGAAAGTAAAATTTTTGACCATACTCATCTGTGCCATCGTCATAAAACTGGACGCCATCAGTTCTTCTACCAACACTTGGTGGTACAAGACGTTGGCAAAATCTCCTGAACTTGTGTCGAGGCGGTAATATGAAATAGCTATAATTGAATGATGGATGCATTTTCAAATATTCAAGTTTTTCATCTTCGTATTCATCGAGCTCCAAGCTAAATGTCTTGCGGGTTCTGTCATCCCCTTCATTGAAGATAACTTTAGGATTTTTGTAGAACGGATTGTCAGTATACATCTTCAACTTTTGCATGAAAGAAAACCCTTCTGTCACTTTGCCTAACCCAGCGGCTAACCAATTGGGTAATCCACCTGGGTTTTGATCTTTGCGAAACTCGTTTGCCAAATCACCCATATTTTGGGCAATATTCATGATAGCTGTACCTCTAATGAGAAACTGTTTAAAGTCTTTTGAATCCTCATTTGTTCGGTTGCCAAAGAATTTCTTCCTGACCCTTCTCAATAATGTGGCATGAGTATAATCTTTAATCTTTTGAGGATAAACATATTTCAAATAGTGTTTGATTTGCAGTGGTCTTTTCTCTTCTTCTTTCACTTCCATGGTTTCTGAGATCAAGGCAATGAAAATATTCAATATAACAGAGTTGGATAGAATAAACCAAACGATTAGTAAAACTGAACTCAGGAATGAAGAAGACATATTGAATGCATGACTCTGTAATTCATAGAGAATATCAGTCCAGTTTTCAGTAGAGCCAATAATGAATAGTGATAAAAAGGAATTAGGTAAAGAGTACATTCCAAAACTTTGGTTATCTTCTTCACTATCTGGTAATACACCTTCAAAGAAAACGGACATAATAATGGAAACCAAAAAGGTGAAGAAAAAATAAAATGCAGAAAGATTCCAAATCATAATACCATTACCCAGGACACGTCTCCATAAATTGGAAGTGAATCCAAAGAAAAATATTACACGGTATAGCCTGCTAATGTGTAATATTGACAGCCAATAATAGGAATGACCTAGATAACCTTGGACTTTCAAAGAGCTAATGATTAAAGTTAAAAGAGAAATCACCAGATCATAAACGTAACTAAATTCGGTCAAGAATTTCCATATATTGGGCAAATGGAAAATTAGTCTGAAAATTGATTCCACAAATAAAACTGAGCATATACTAACATCGATTTTGAAAAAAGTTTGTGTAAAGCTCTCAGAAACTTTCGCATCTAAAAGACATCTTAGAATTGCATCTACAACGATTAATGCAACGAATATTGGATTGATTTTATTGAAAAAAAACAAGCCCTTTCTTGCCCAAGCTGGAAATTTTTTGTTTCTAGCCTTGACTTGAAAATATCTCCAATAACCTTTAGTAATTCTCAAGGGCCAACTTTCAACAGTATTCAAATCTAATTTCTTTTTCTTAAATCTTTCATTTGCTAATTGAAAGGAAGAAACAAGGACTGCAATAAGCAAGTTCATCATCCAGATTGTTAACACAAATATGGCTATGATGAAGAACAAACTTGCAGCCATTTCATCACTGTCCATAGTGTAGTACATCAAATCGGTGAAAGTATTTGCACTCATGATGACAAATACGAGTTCCATCGCATTCACTATATTATCGAAACTGACTCTCCCGTTGTAAGGATTCGTATCTGACACACATTTAGAATTTCTAGGACACAGAAAGCCTTTGGATATAGGACCTTCTGATCCATCTGCGAATACGTAATTTTTAGGTGCACCGGTTTTTGGATCCAAATAACCTCCGCAGAATTGGTTGTCATAGGTGTACGTATCAGTAGGGTCATTGGGGTTCGTCCAAACGCATTGGCGTCTAAAGGAACCGCGGAAACTTTGAACACCTAAGACACCGAAAAGAACCCAAAAGTAAACGAGCATAGTACCGACATTAATCAATTGAGGAACCGCCTGCTTGATCCCTCTTAAAATAGATGAGAGACCAGTGTCTGTATTAACCAACCTTAATATTCTTAAAATTGCCAAAGTCTTAAAAATCCTGATACCATTCTTTCTATCGTAATCATTAATAGTCAGGAAAAGTGCTATCCAAAAACAAATGGTCGAAGTCAAATCAATCCTATTCCATGATGAACGTGCAAATGCTCTTGGAACTTCAAAATTCTTTCTCTTTGATCTCCTCTTAATCTCCTCTTCAGACCACGAATCGCCCAGCGACTTACGTTGAAATTTTCCCTCTTCTTCATCTGTTGCTATTCTGAATGGGATTATTGTATTAATAATTTGAGGCCCATATTTATTTCTCAAATATAGGTAAAGTTTTATAACACCGAACTTTTCCAAAAGCGATACGTATTTCTTACCGTAGGCGGCAAACATTTCAGAATCATCCCAAAAACCAAACGCAATTATCTTTGAAACATCGGAGAGAGTGAATAGGACACATAGTAAAAAGTTTATTACATCTGCCCAATTTGAAAAACTGAACAGAATATTGGAATGAGGTTCGTAAGTTCTGTAAGCCATAAGACAAGTGAAAAGAGATAGCATAACCACCATAAAAAATCTATATTTTTCACTCATTTGTAAAGCCGCCAGTTTTAGACGAACAGGATTTGTCGGAGAAATTAACCCCAGTGAATTCCCATATAACTGCCAAGAGCCTTCTTCCTGTTCTTCATCGAAATTTGCAACCTCCACTTCGAATGAAGAAACCTCCACATGACTGCTTTTATCGAAAAATGAGCCAGCATCATCCTTTCGTGATGGCGAATGCAGTGCTAGCCCCAATATACTACTTTTTCCATGCTCTGGTGCATTACTGTGTCCAACATCAGGTTGTAACGACTCACTCTCACCAAATTTATCTCCTAAATGATCAGCATCCTCAATATAACCCTGAGATTTACCGCTATCTGGACCATTATCTACCAATAAATTAGCGCTACTCTTACTCCTCATCTGACCCAACTGTGGTAGCCATGATAACCCATCAGTGTCCATTGCACTTTGAAAATCCTTCTCAATATCGTGAAATTCATCCATATCTTCTGCTGCAATATAGGATAAGATCCTAGCAGATTTAGGTGGACGATCTGAATAAGTATTAGAATCTGGTGAAGTGCCCTGATCTTGGGGATTACTACTATTACTTCGCCTTCTACCTTTGCCTTTGAAAAGGTCTCCAGACAAGCTTGAAAAAGACTTGGAATGGCCCACATTCTTGTTAGAATCATTATTGAATGATCCTGTACGTAGTGTAAGCTTAGGACGTGCTTTACCAAGCTTTGAAGTACTCTGGTTCTTAAACATATTCCCGAGAGTTGACTCTTTCTTGGGCGTCTCATTGTCCTCTTTATCACTTAATCCTATCTCATTCTCATCATTATCAGCTTCGTAATTATCTTCATCGTCAGTTTGAGGTGGTACCACATTCACTGATGGTTTGACAAGTGGTATGTTAGTGTCATGGCCGCCAGATGTGTCTCCTTGATCATCTTCATCATTATTCCCAGGCTCAAACAACTGAGTTAATCTTCTCTTGGTATTTACCATGGTAAACCAAAATAAATACTGGTAGATTACAGTTTTCCAATGCAACTGAGCTTCCAGCTTAAGAATTCACAACCTTCGTCTATCAAAATAACTGTATTATTCGATGAAGGTGAAGACTCTTCAAACCTCGCGAATCTTATTTTAGTAGTGCATGTTTAAGAAACTAAATAATAAAGGATAGAATTCCAAGCATAAATGCTATGAATCTCAATAGATACATTTTCTGGCCTCAAGAATTGAATTCTAGAAGTCTTCGTCTTCCCAGTGAAGAGTTAGCAGCTATAGCAATTGCATTAAGAGGTACGGATTATGTAGTACTTGACGCAGTTCCCAACCAATTGATCGACGACAAGGAATTGGAATCACCCTATGCTATTGTGGGCAAGAGAAAAGCTTACAGTAATCAGTGGGAATTTTCTATTAAGCAGACTTGTATTATAGAGTTTAGAGCACCCAGAATTGAATTATTACAATTCTTTAGTTTGGAACCTATATCTTTGAGTTTACCAGAAAAGGAATACGATGCCAATGATAGTTGTAAAGAAGCTAGAAGTCTATGTCAAATTTGGGACCATCCACGATACCAAGCTCATGATAGAAGGCTAAGGCAATCTTTAAAATTGTTAAATTTATTCAGTACGCATTTAGCGGCATTATATCATAGGTACCCACATTATTCAAGGAAATCTGTCAAGACCTATAATAGAAGAATTGCCCTATGGAACAGGCTCAAACCTGTACGAAATTTTTTAGCTAGTATCTGTTTTTATGTGACGATATTTGCCTGCCATCTGGCAACTTGCATCTACTTGATATTGAATAATGGTTTATTACCGCTGGTTAACCTATCAGTTACTGCACGACAAATAGATTTGAGATGTCAACAGATATGTTATTTTCCGGTACAATACCTGCGAATTAATGTGAATGTTTCCATACGTAAGGCACTACCAAGATTTAGAACATATTCAGAGGCGTCTGCCAATCTGCGTAAGGATTTGCCTTCAAAATATTATCCTGATTACATCAGATTCTACAACACTTTGTGGTTAATGCTGAACGATGTTTCATTTGGTCTGATATTTGGATCTATTCTATTGGAGAAATGTGATGAAATCGCTCCTGTCCTTCATAGAGTGATCACATACTGTCTTTATCATTGCATTAATACTGTAACGCTTGTTTTGGCTCAAAACCCCGTTGGAATTAAACTCAATGAAGAATTGGCGCTTTTCTTAAGTGATATGTTCCTATGGACAATCGATTTTTCCAATTTAATGTTCATAAAACCGTTGGCGGATGTTGGCACTTTGAAATTTTTCATCAATGGATTGGCTAAGATGAGCTGTGTATTCGGCGGAACGTTTGCCCTCTCCATGATTCTTGATTATTTTTCCATCCTATCAATTCACATTTATCTCTTCTACCGTATCAGCAGTAAAATATACCATTGGCAATTGAACATTATGATAAGCTTATTTTATTTATTTTGTGGGAAAAAGAAGAATATTTTGCGTAATAGAGTGGATAATAATTTTTTCCAATTGGATGAATTGCTGTTGGGGACTTTGTTCTTTATCATATTAGTTTTCCTGACGCCGACAGTTTTAGCATTTTATTTTTCATATACCGTGCTAAGGATGGCAGCTATCACTATTGAAATTATTCTCGAATCTATCATTGCACTTTTAAATCATTTCCCACTATTTGCACTTTTATTAAGGATCAAAGATCCCAGAAGAATCCCTGGCGGTATATCGTTAAAATTGAAAAAAAATGAAGATGTACCGCATTTTGAGCTTAAGAATAAACCCCTAAGCATTTATTTTATGTTTAAACCATTCGTGGTACTTATGGATCACATTAGAGATAACTTTTATTCCATCAAGACTTTAAAGCAGATCACACTTGGGTTGCCGGTTACCATTAAAAGAAATAGATTGTACCAAATATTGTATTCATCGTTACCAAAGAGACCTATAGATATTCACACGTTATATGATAAATGGGAACAATTCACAAATACTAAGGATAGAAAATTGGATTAACGTATAATAATTTTTTCCTTCGTTTTAATTTACACAGGGGTTTGATATCTATGTACATGAACCTAAATGTATCATCATTTGTAATGCTAATTTTGTGAATCTATTTTCTCTTCTTAGCCTTTCCACCACCAGAAGTAGCTTCTTTCTTCTTCTTTGGTGCACCTTTACCACGTCTCTTTCTAGCTTCTAACATTGTCAGTCTGTATTCTTCATCCAAATCTGCAAATTTAAATCCTGGGTACAAAGTTCGTAAATGTCTGAACCTTAATAGATCTGGATCACCGTAATAACTTGCAACAGCAGGACCCTTCAGTCTTTTGGCCAAAATTTGTGAACCCGTTCTCACTCCTGATGGGTTGAAATTTTGGTCAAAAATTTTGGCTGATAATTCTGCCACTTTTAACAGGCGGTCCTTAGAGACTGTCATGGTGAGGATGTCTCCAATTGGCTTAAATTGTGTATAATCTTCTGTATTGGACGGTTAATTGACCGTAGTGCATCAACCAACTTTTCACTTCAATATCGATCATATTGAAAAAACCATATTCGTCTATAGTGATAAGTATAAGGAATAATAACGATATTGAATATTTGATAGTATCAATATTTGGAAATGCAAGTATAAGCTTGGTGTTGTCATCATAATTTTATTCGAATATTTGAATTTCAACGATATGAGTGGCTTGTATACTATAATATCGTTCAATTAAGCTAAATACAAGGTTAATACCATATATATACAAGTATCTTAGGCAATTCTCTTCTTTTCTACACCATGAAATGGGATTTGGAATCCACTAACCAAAGTTCTAGCTTGAACATCGGTCTGTGCGGAAGTGTTAATGTTGATATGCATACCAAAGGTCTTAGGCCACAGATCTTGGTTAGAATCGATTTCTGGAAAGAATTTTACGTCCTCTGAAGTCAGACCAAAGGACAATGAACCTAATCCATTACCAGACTTGTTACTTATACCTTTGTACTCTCTTATTCTGGGCATAACAATTTCGGTTAATGTTGATAGGAACTGCGACATCGGTCTACCTTTCAATTCAATTTTGGCCCCCATCTGGTTACCTCGTCTCAGTTTCCAACTGGGTACATCGCTCTTTGAGAAAATTGGATGTGGTTTGCAACCGGTAATTTGCTGTAGTTGTAATGCTGCAGAAATGGCGAGCAATTTGTTCTCCTTGGCTTCCCTAACATAACAGTTCAAAACGACGCTGGTAACCTCTGGAATGTTATGCCATTTGACTGGGTGTAAATCAGGTAATTGACTGGTACTGCCTTGAGGTTTCCTTAATGGTCTATTGATGTGGTATGGTGATGATCCATCCCAAGATCTCTTTTTGAGCCCCGCTTTGGTTTGTGCATTGTGTGCATAGTTAATCAAAAGCATATCGGATTTTAAAGTATTTAAATAGTGTTCGTGAACACGGTCCTGGTGCGTTGTTACAGGGTTAAATCCAGGATTTCTAATATCATTCTTATCCAAGTTTAACTCAGGAAATCTTGGTGAAAGCCTCGATTTATCAATTCTAACTCTATGATGAACAGGGTTAACCAACGAACAGTGAGACTTGTAGGCAACACTACTGCTTGAAAAGCACCTCTTGGAACAGGAGAACTTCTGCATAGTCAAATCTAACCGCCAAAAACCTGATGAACAACTTTCAAAGACAATGGGCGCTTAAACAACCTTCAATATGGTATACAATTGGTGTATTATCAATGTTTTTGGTTCAGTATTGGTGAAATTTTTCAATCGGCAATAGTAAAGCATAAATATCATTATGGACGAACATTAGAAGTTCATCTTGAATTCAGCTCTATGAAGGTAGAAGTATCAAGAGAACTGGAAACCGGCATCAAACTCTCGTTAACCTAGGCTGACATGAGATTCGTACTTGACGAATTGTATGATATTAGTGATGATGAGGATGTTTCGCCGTTTTCTACAGATGAGCCAAGTCCCGATGAGTACACATTTGTCAATGAGAAAGAGGTTGATATACCAAGATTAAAACTGCCGAGGCAACACAGCAGGCAGTCAAGTGAAGTTTCTGAGAAGTTAGATGCCGAATATGAGCAGCTACTAAGTCAATTGAACTTGCGTGCAAAGCTCCCGACTGTAGAGTCGATTCCAACCGTTGTACCGGGTTCTTCAGGTCAAGCCAGTGAACGGTCATTGGAAAACTCTGCTTCCCCCTCTGCATCTGCATCTAAATTTGCATCTAGTGGATCGGTAGTTGCTCATGATACTAGAGATATTCTATCGGCCTTGGCGAATTCTCTGGTGTCAAAAATGAATCAATTGGACATTGATAATAGCGCTCAGGTCCAATCAGTGAGAAATGCCAAGAGGAAGGCTGAAGAGGACCGCAGGAGAAAAGAAGAGGAGGCACGCAAACACCAAGAGGAACTGGCCAAAAGACGACGTGAAGAAGAAGATGCCAAGAAACGTCAATTGGAAGAAGAGAGGAAACGTCAAGAAGCTGAAAGGAAATTAAAAGAAGAGAAGGAACAACAAGAGCAACGAACCAGGGATGAGCAAGAAAAAGCGTTGATAGCGGAACAGGCAAGACGTGGTAAGACTGTAACAGATTTCAAAGGGATTGAAAAGACTTTTTGGCATTATAAGGATAAAATTTTACAGATCAAGAAAGAAATTGTAGAACCTGTTAAACAAATGGATGTTGATACTAGAAATTTGATTTCACGTCATAAGAGAAAGATCAATCCTAAATTTGGCCAATTGACTAATAGTAATCAACAATTACAATCGATTCAAATGGAGCTGTTCGGTTTAATCGATCAAACGAAAGCAAATCAACTTGCATACCTATGGGTACTAAACTTTATCGCAAAGGCTCTTGTTCATCAGTCAGAAACAGAGGTTAGAGTTAAACCTGAATCTGCATTACCATTGGCCAAACTGACCCTAGCACTGATGACTAGGTATCCTGATTTGAAAGAGTTGTTAATGGCAAGATTGGTTAAAAAATGTCCATTTGTCATTGGCTATACCTGTAAGATTGATACTGAAAAAGGTCGTTCAAATATGGGGTGGAAGAGGAATTCCGATGATAAATGGGAAGAGGATACTTCTTACGATGAAAGAATGGGGGGAATGGTCACACTGTTTGCGGTTATTACAAGGTTACCGTTATCTGTGGAAGTCATTAATCAACAGCAGCATCCTTTACCAATTTCGTACTCTTGGAGATTACTAGCACGCATCGCTAATACTTCTCAAGACCTGCTAACAAACTCACATTTCGTAGTATTAGGATCGTGGTGGGATGCAGCTGCTTTACAATTCTATCAGGCATATGGTAAACAGGCTCAAAAATTACTACAGCTCGTTGGTGATAACTTAACGTCAGCGGTTGCACAACAGAAATACGTCGGTGCTGCTCGTCTACGTATATTAATGGAAGAATGGCAGACGAGTGGAATCAAGAGTTTCCCAGAGATGATAGATTAAATACGTTCACCTCTTTAAGTACGATAAATAGAATTTTGAATCTTGGAGAATTGGATGTCATGTGTGTTAGTACTATCTCGTTTATCTGATTACCAGATTACAAACAGCGAAAGTTCTCTACTACAATAAGTAGAAAACAAAGCTCGAGATTGCATCATTCGCTCAACTTCTGATGGAACTAAGACCTAACGATTGGCTCATACCGGAGGAACCAGAATCACCATTTCCCATCGTAACCAATTTCTGTGATATCGAATTCGGATTTGGTAGAGGTTCAGCTGAACTTGGAATACCTACAGCCAACGTTCCCCTAGAACAATTGCCACCAGAGACACAAGATCTAGAATTGGGAGTATATTTTGGATACGCTCTTTTGAAACGTGTAAACCGTGAAGATACTACGGCTTTGAGAAATGACGGTAGAACTGTAACTTATAACTATGGCAAACTTCTCAAGGAAACTAATGATGATTTAAAAATACATCCAGTGGTCCTTTCAGTGGGAAAGAATCCATTCTACCACAATAAATTGAAGACGGTGGAACTGCACATTTTGCACCATTTCCAAGCAGATTTCTACGGCGCTCAGGTTAAATTCAATCTTCTGGGGCGTATTAGACCTGAGCTGAACTATAATTCCAAGGAGGCACTCATAGATGATATTAACAAGGATAAATTAATCGCAAGCGAAATCTTATCGAGGCCAAACTATCTGAAATACCAGAAACAAGTTGACCATTAGCCATCTGCGACACATTGCTACACCACCAGATCACGTAGATAGACAAGAGTACATAAACTAGAATTGTGATTTCAGTACGATTAAATACATTTCAAATCAGAGACTATAAATGATACCTGGGCATTTTATCCCAATATTTTCTTGAGCATGTTATGTAGTTAGTCATTGGAGATGACTTATCGACTCCGAGTAATGAAAAATTACCCAACTACACAATTAACAGAACTTTTGCCAAGATCGAAAGTTTTAGTCCGCCATATGTGTTGATAGCTGCCAATAGAGAATTCTAGATATCAATAATATACCCAGCAAATCATATTTGGCATTACTGGAAATGCGACTTTACCAACGATGCATTGTCGCTGCATTTTTCTATTCGATAAATGCTATTCTCATTATACTTTCCTTGAAAAGTGAAAGACTTTGGCAATTTTATGTAGAGCCGATTGGACTTTTTGGATGCTTTGTGATGTTGGGTTCAATAGCTTCAGATTTTTTAACACCATCACTATCTCAAATATCTAGGGATATCCTGCATGTCTCTGACAGAGTTTCTGGATTCACCCTACTGGCAATGGGTAATGCCATTCCCGATATTACCGGAACATACCAAGCTATGAACGCAGGTGCCATTACTTTAGCCATTGGTGAATTATTGGGTGGTATATTCTTCCTATTAACTGTGGTATTGGGTTCTATGGCTTTAATCAAAACAATCGAGTTAAAACCAATGGACAGATTGAGTTGTAACTTGGAGAGTTTAGCGGAACCCTTAAGTGTGGATGAATCTGGGTCAGTAGCTTACAATCGACAACTCTTCGTTCAAGACATGTCGATCTTTGCTGGACTAATTCTGTTGTCGATTTATTTCCTTTGTGATGGTACCCTCATGCTTTGGGAATGTGCAGTAATGGTACTGGCCTACTGTGCGTATGCAACTTTCTTAGTGTTTGACCACAAACGTGATAATTTGCTCCCTTCAAGTCCAGTAGTGTCTGCCCAACGTGAAAACTCAGATGCGATGGCTGATATTACTACCATTGTAAGTAATGTTGAAGTACCTGAAATATCTCGCCGTGGGAACATTCATATGTTCAATGAAGGTATTAGGGAGAGGAGGGCTAATATCAGAAGAAGGATTCGTCAGTATTTGCGAGTCAATTATAATAGATGGATTAGAATCAGGCTTAGAGACTTTTTAGACATTTGGGAAAACGAAACTTTATTGAAGAACCAACAAGTTGCTGCCGCTGATATCTGTTCAGATATAGAGAGTGAATTTGATCAAGATACCATTCCGCCGCTGGTGGCTAGGCGAAGGGCTTCGTCTTGGCAAGAAGGTGATATCTCTGCAGATTTACCTGTAATATCCCATCCTCCACCAGAAACTCAATCATCAGAGGGAAGTGTGCATTATTCAGGGCCCCAAGAAAATGATCAACTGTTGTCGGTTCCACAGAAGAGACCTGTATGTTCTAAATCTTTGAGTTGCGACCACCTGCCTGATCTAAGACCGCTTTACTATACGTTGACACCGGTGGGTCAATCTGACGAGCAACATGTTGTTGTCATGGAATCACAGGCCGTGGAAGGTTCTCCTAAAACTTTTAAATCTTGGCTTCAAAGGTTCAAGCTCTATGGTTATTTAACGGATGCCAATGCCTTTGTCCCCACTTCAGAATTCATATTACTACTGTTTACTACACCACTCACCATCTGGTTAACTATACTGGTTCCAGTGATGCCTCAAGATAAACAAGATAAACCGCACCATATTCTCGATGTGATCAGATTTTCATTGGTTCCGGCAATTTCCTCTCTTCTGCTGGCGGAAGAGTGTCCTTTGTCGGTGCTTTTACTGTGTTCCATTCTTTTTATCATTCTATCCTTTAGATGGTATAAAGGTATTATCAACTGGAATATAAACTTGCGAGCAATCGCAGGCTTTGTTTTATCATTGAGTGCAACATCCTTTAATGTGCATCTCGTAGTAAACATCCTGATGAAATGGGGAGAGAAATTTAACATTTCCAATACCATTCTAGGCCTAACAGTTTTTGCCTGGGGTAATTCTTTCGGTGATTTAGTTTCAAACATTGTTTTTATGGAAATTGGTGTACTAGACATTGCTCTTGGCGCCTGCTTCGGTAGTCCGCTGTTGTATTTTCTGCTAGGTATTGGTGTCGATGGTATTATACTAATGTTAGGAAGTCATAAGGGTTGTGAAAAATCTCTCATAAAATGTGGTATTGATTTCCAAGTGGATTCACATCTCAGTCTAAGCGCCATTGGTGTTTTGGTATCATTCATCATCCTGGGGATTGTGGTACCGATAAACGGTTGGCGTATTGACAAGAAGATCAGTATAACACTGCTGGTCCTCTACATCTTCATTACTGGACTTAATATATACATAGAAGTTATTTAGAAAAAGAGGGACGTTTCAAAAGGAAAAACGTTTGTTGTAATAATATCGTAAATTGTCGGTTGTTATTGGAATAAATCTTCTAAGTGGTCAATATCTTCAGGCAAATAGGATTGACAGAACTGCTGTAAATGAGGTAATATTTCACTTTTTGTAGGACGTTCACGAGCTTTAGTCCACACTTGGTTTGAGATGCATCTTCTTCTTTCCAAATAAGATCTATTGGGGTCTAGATAGATTAGTCGACTGTAGAGTGACCAGAATCTGCCGTCTTTTAAATAGTAATCCCAATTGTTTTTTATCAA
Organism: Zygosaccharomyces rouxii; assembly: GCF_000026365.1. Lineage (NCBI taxonomy): Eukaryota > Fungi > Ascomycota > Saccharomycetes > Saccharomycetales > Saccharomycetaceae > Zygosaccharomyces > Zygosaccharomyces rouxii. The sequence goes on along the minus strand of NC_012990.1, from coordinate 819,146 downwards.
ATGCTGGAAAATTCTATCTTCAATGGAGGATGTGTTATCCATTTTTTGCAGTTGTAATAAGGCAGATAACAACAAGAATTGCCCTTCTCTTGCTTGACAATGGTCCAAACGTCTACTGATAATGTCTAATACATCGCCTGATTGAGGCTTGATAAAAAGTTGGAAATGGACATAGTCCCAAAATAATTCAAAATCATCGGTTTCTTCAATATGGTTTGAGTATGCAGTTTCAACATGGTCAATGATCCATTGTAATTGGTCGAATTCGTTTAAACTGCACAAGATAGTGTACAAAAATTTGAGCAGTTTACTTTTTTTCAGTGATAATGAGATTCCCTTAGTCAAAACTTGTTTAGCGGTTAACAAATCCTCTTTCCAATCCACGAGCCAGCGTGCATATTGGATCCAAACGATGTCGTAGTGCGCCAATGGTAAGAGAGCTCTTTGGAAATTTAAATGGGTTAAGTCATCAATTTTCAAATTCACTGTATATTCCAAATATTTTTGCCAAAGTTCTAGTTCATGGGTAGGTATAAGAGTTTCTGGAGACACATAGTAGCGCGTCTGTATCTTGGACTCGTAGAGTGAGTAAATCTCGAGAACTTGGTACTGGATGACCAAATACAATTCACGAGTGAATTTCCTCAATAGTTTCTTGGCCTCTTGCAATCGAGGACCTTTCCTGCCACCTGTATCGATGTCAATCTTCAATTTTTTAATAAGATCTTCTTTGGGTGCCAGTTTCTTCAACTGAGATAGATCTTGTATATCATCCACGCATCGAAGCCAGACTGCGTAGAAATGGCTAAAGGAGTACAACGGTATCTCTAATGTTTTCCTTAGTATGGAGAAGAACCTCTGTTGCTGGTTACTTCTTAATTTGACTTGTTCCAAATACATCTGCCAAAATTCACCTGCAAAGAAATGCATACCGATATGGTCTTCTGCCAATTCGTATTTCTCTAACAATTGCTTGCTTTTTGGTACAACTTCATTGCAAATCTTGAGGTAAGATGTCCATAGCAGTAAAGATTTGTTATTGAATACCGCCAATCCATGTTGGAATATTCTATGCATTTTGTTCAAATGGCCCAACCTATATTCTAATAGGGCATAATCCACATAGTAATTCTCTAAGTAGGGGAACTGGCAAAGAAAAGATTGGTAAGTGGATATTAACAATTGGTAGAGTCTTGTATCGATATTCTTATTTAATGGAGATGCTACAGTCGTTAAATGATTTAAAAGTCTCTCCCACCCTTCAAGACTCTTGGGGAATCTTGCCACTTCTAGAGTTAATTCTGAGAATGCAGGATCACTTACAACTCTACTAAACCGATCCATGACAGACAAATGCTTTCAGAGAACGGCTTCCATGTGGTGGTAGTATTAGTGCTAGCGATGCTTTACTAGTAGCCCATCTACTACTACAGCTACCACTGTTAAGAACGGTCGGGTAACAAAATAAATTATCATCTATTTACAACGTGAATAATTCACGTATGGTCTCTATCAATACATTTACTGGTCAATCTTATCAAGATTGATTTCTTCTAGAATCTTTCTAGCACCATTTGAAATCATTTTTTCCGCTAGCAACTTACCACACTCGATTGAATCACGTATTACATCGTTTATAGCCAATTCTTGGTTCAATTCTACTGCTTGTTTTCCATCCACACTAACGACTATACCACGTAGGTGCAGGTATCCCGTTGTTTCATCGTAGCGGGATCCCACACCAATAGGTACTGAGCAACCACCTTCCAAGGATCTCATCAATTGACGTTCCGCAAGACAACACACAGTTGTATTCTTATGACAGACAGCATCCAGTATCTTCTTCATCTCTTTATCTTGTGCACGAATTTCAATACCCAATGCACCTTGACCCACTGCGTGGTACATTACCGAACTGTCAAATGTATTAGTAATCCTATATCCTAATCCTAACCTTTTCATACCTGCGGATGCCAAGATGATACACTGATAATCGTTCTGAGGATCGTCTAATTTTCTTATTCTAGTGTGCAAGTTGCCTCTAATGCTTTCAAAACGTAGATGTGGGTATTTTCTCTTCAGTTGTGCTGAGCGTCTCACTGAGGATGTACCGACGACACTACCTGCAGGTAGGGTGTCTAAATTCTTGTGAGGAGACCCTTGTGGCATGACAAGACAATCAGATGGATCTACTCTTTCAGTGATACCGCCCAATTCAAAACCATCAGGCAATGTTGTAGGCATATCCTTCAAGGAATGAACAATAATGTCTAGTTTACGGTTATCATCTTCATCATAAAGTAAATCTTCCAGTTCCTTAGTCCATAATGCTTTACCGCCAAATGAATACAATGGTTTGGACTGTTGTTGATCACCCAATGTTTGTAGGGCAAATACTGAGCATGTAATATCGGGGAATTTCTGCTCAATCAAATGCTTGACAAGTTCAGATTGAACAATGGCCAACTGGGATTGTCTACCACCAATACGAATACGCCTAGACATGCTTAAAGCTACCTTCTATTTAGTTCCTTTTTTTTTTTTTTTCCTGTATTTGTATTTGTATTTGTAGTTGAAAAAAAATTTCATTTTTTCCTCTCTAACCGATTCTTACGTTATACACATTCGAATTAATTTGTAATTCTATAAAAATTCGTAGTTATTAAGATCTTTAGATTGTCGTTTCTCTTAATAAATAAATAAATAAGTTCTGGACTACTTGTTTTACTGTGTACCTAATTTTCTCATAACCCAACCTTCAAGACCACCACTAACAATGATCTCTTGCAGGTTCTTACCCAGTTCACCAACCTGTTGCTCGAGGATAACTGGACCTTCTGGTGAACCTTCGGTGACCACAACTTTCTTATGAGCTACATCCCATGTTAAAAATATGTTTGTACGTCTAGTGGGCTTAGCTGCTTCGCTAGAGTACTTTTCACGTAGTAATGAGATTAGTTCTGGAATTTCGAGTGTCAATAGAGCATTGTTAATGGAGTTTCTAAAGAAAATGTTACCAAAAGATCCGCTTACCACTAGCGGAATTCCCTTAGCCAATAAAGCGGTAGCAGCTTGTTCACGGGATGAACCAGTACCGAAATTGTACCCACTTACAAGGATATCTCCTGGTTTGGCAATGTCTCCAAATGCAGAATCGTAGTTTTCCATACAGACCTTGGCCATCGTCTCACGAGGTACATCATCCTGGTAGGTGTATTTACCTGGGTAGATACCGTCTGTGTTGACGTTGTCGGCGTCGCAGAAGACTAATTCACCACTAATTTTACTGGGGAAACCTTCCAGGATTTCTGTACCAGATTCGGTAGCTGCGGAAGCATTGGAATCAGCTGCTTCGGCTGCAGGTGCCTCTTCGCTCTGTGTATCAGTTGAGGCCTTGATACCACTAAATTTGGCATCAGGTTGACCGATAACTTCGGCTGGAGATGCTATGTGACCAGTTACGGCAGATGCCGCCACGACTGCAGGTGATGCTAGATATGCTAACGCTTCTCTTGATCCCATACGACCTTTGAAGTTACGGTTAGTTGCACTGATACCAACTTCGCCGGGTTCTAACAGACCTGTACCGAGACCAATACAGGGACCACAACCTGGTGGTAAAACTGTACAACCGGCACGCAACAATTTATCCCAGGCACCTGTAGCCTTAGCATCGGCTTCAACCTCTGATGAAGCTGCAGCAACGTAAAAGCTAACGCCAGGTGCTACTTTTCTGATATCGTTCAAATCACCAGTGGGGCATACCACAGCAGCGGCATCCTCTAAATCTGCGAGACGCGAATTGGTGCAAGAAACCAAATAAGCCTTGTTGACCTTGACATCGGCCAAATCTTGCACCGGAGCTGATACTTTAACACTGTTAGGACCTGACACGTAGTGCGTCAATGAATTTAAGTCCAGTACAAGCTTCTTTGCATATTGTGCGTCGTTATCGGGACGTAGCGCCGCATCATTCTGCGCCAGTTGACGTTCCAGAAGACCTAGTCGCGTACTGTTAATGCGAGGATGATCATTTGGCATCTTTGGCAGACGCTTCTCTTTATACCATTGTAGAAGGGTCTTGTCTACGGGGAAAAGACCTGACAGGGCCCCCCATTCGGTAGTCATGTTGGCAATGGTTAGACGGTGTTCCACTGAGAGAGCAGAGATATCACCTGCAAATTCAATGGCATGGTTCAAAACTTCATCGTTGTTGAAAACACCACATAGGGCTACAATGACATCTTTACCTGAAATACCATGTGGTAAGGATCCACGTAGCTCTACGCGAGCCACTGGGGGAATCTGCCACCAGGTTTGACCAGTTGCCCAGACAGCAGCTGCATCTGTACGAACCAGAGGCGTACCTAGCGCACCGACACCACCGTAAGTGTTAGAGTGAGAATCTGAGGCAACCGCCAAGGTCAGCGGGAAGGCATAACCCTCTTCGACCATGATTTGATGACCAATACCTCTACCGGCAGGGTAAAAATCGACACCTTGAGATTTGGCAAAATTTTCGATGTTCTTATATTTGGTCAGATTTTTCGCATCTTGATTTTGGATATCATGATCCAATGTATTAACGATTTGACGAGGATTGTGGATCTTTTTGGCACCAAGACCCATGAATTTCAACGCTACGGGCCATGAATTGTCGTGAGACATACAGTGTTCAGGTTGAATTGAAACATAGTCACCCATACGGACTTCCTTGCCAGAAGGAATGCCAACAGCATATTTTTGAACAATCTTCTCAGTCAAGTTCTGAGCATTTCTTCGAGGAGTGGTGTGAAAAAGTCTACTGAATCGTAGCATTTTGTGGAAGAGATAAGGCTATGGCCAGCTTAGCAGAGGTATCAAAAGTTCATAGGAGTGCCAGAAACGAGCTTTAGAATTTCCGGCTCAAATAAATACAAAGGTTGAGATGAGTATTACTTGATGTATTTTTTCACTTGAATTTTTCCTTTTCCAAATTCCGGTGGAATTTGCTATTCAGGTTCGAGAGAATTACATGTGACGCAAGGCGCTATCAAAATTTGATAGTAGTATGGCATATTACCCAATAGTAGCTATAGAGAAGGCGAATGGTACTGTAGTTGACGGAACTGAAATGAGTACACTGGTAGATAGGCGTGTGAAGATTCGTGCTGAAGAGGCTAAAGTTTACACCTGGGGTGCTACTACGGAACGTAATGTCAATTGCAGAATTCCGTGAATCATCGAAGCTTTGGACGAATATTACACCCCTTGGTATTCCTGGGGGATGTCTGCTTGAGCGTAATTTGTTTTATGCTTATGTTTGCCGGTGAGCGGTACTCCCGCCTCTGTAAAGGTGCCGCTCGTACTATGAGTCACAGTTTCAAAGACTATGGGGCGGAGGAGGAATTCCCCGAGGTCTCGCTCTGGGAAGGCTAGGTTATACAAGGATGAAAAACTCAACGCTCGAGTATTCACGAAGCCAGGTCAAAAGACTACTTTCTGTTTAGCAAGTGAACCAATCTCCTTGGTGGGCGATGGAGAGCAGCACACCCAATGATTGTGGCCCCGATTAGGGCCTTCAAGTTTATCAAAAACCAGAGGGCACGATTGCGACAAGCGGTTCAAATTGAAATGAGTGAACTTTCGAATGCGCTACATGCATATGTTTATCCGGTGCTTGTGAGCTACTCAGTGGAAGAGAAGGGTACACTATCATTTTCTCGCCCAGTTTTCATCGGTCTTCTCCATAGCTACAGAAAGAAAAAGGAAAAACATTATCTACAGACAAGAACCATAAGTCTGAGAACAGGTTCCACACTGCAATGAAAGTCAGTCAAGGGCGTACAACACCAGGAAGTCGTCACTAACCATACAGATGTATTAAAACGTCAATCATCTTCAACGAACTCTTTTCCACCCGTTTCTTCCTTCCCATTCCACACTGTAGATTGTAAATACAGTTACCAGTATTACGACGCGACTGTAAACCACCTTGATAATAATTTCTTGGCAGTTCAATGCTTTTAGCCGCCCGGACCTTTCGGAGTTTTCATCGCGCACCCCTGAGACAATTAACGCGATGTTTGCTGCTAGTGTCAAATTCTTCAAACATAACAACAACCTCTCTATTCATTTTTTTTTGCTGTGAATCCTGCAATAGTGTCTGTACCTATTAATAATCAGCGCAAACTCCGTGGACCAGCACTACTTTGCTTGAGGAAAACCACTAAAGGACCTCCTCGGCGGCAATGCGGTATACGCGTACAGTGGAAATATCGGGTGCCGTCCAAAGTGACGCGCGTAATATAATATCAACCCTCTCTCGAACATGAAAAGGTCCGTTCCAAAACGCTCTAGGCAAGCACTGACACTTCTAGCTTATCTCCCTTAGCTCCTTTGTACCAGTTGCTTTCCTCCCTTCTCCCATACACGTGATCGGTGAGCATGTTTGGGTTTTTCCCATCTAGCCTAAAAGGGAAAACCCGCTACCTCCTGCCCTTGGACTTATAAATACAAGGTGGTCTTTGCAAAATCACACTGCAACAACTCCTTTTAACAACAATATCATTGAATAGTTGGTCTATAACCAATATATTTAGTTAAGAAACAGACATTCCAGTATAATGTCGTCATATCCAAAAGGTGTTAGAGCTCAACCTCCTCAAGCTCCATCAGATTACGCGTCTACCGGCGCAACCACTGGTGGTGCCGCACCATCAGTTCCTGTTAAGGACCCAACAACTGATCTATTGCTTTGGAAAAATCCAATTGAAACCGGTAAATATTTTGGTCTGTCCTTATTGACTTTGTTGATTTTGAAAAAAGTTAACTTGATCACTTTCTTTTTGAGAGTTTTATACACTGTGATCTTTACTACCGGGGGTATTGAATTTGTCTCAAAGGTCGTCCTTGGTCAAGGTCTCGTCTCCAAATACAGTCTGAAAGAATGTCCAAACGTTGTTGGCTGTCTAAGACCACGTATTGAAGAACTGTTGAGACACTTGCCAACTTACCAAGCAAAATTGAGAACTTTGGTGTTCGCCGACGAACCAAAACAAAACATGAAGGCAGGTTTGGTTCTTTACTTCTTGCACAAATTTTTCTCCTGGTTTTCAGTCTGGACTATTGTCTTCCTAGGGGTTATCTCTGCCTTTACCTTACCCCTAGTCTACCACACCCACCAAGAAGAGATCGACGCAGCTGTTAACCACGCGTTGAAGATCGCCAGAGCTAAGAGTGCTGAATTCTCAAAGATTGCATCTGAAAAATCTAGACCATACTTGGAAAAATTGGATTGCAAATTGGGTCCAGTCTCTAAATTCGTCAAGACTCAATACGCTAACTACAACCGTGCTAGTGCTGCCCCAAAAACTACTTCCTCTGCTGCCCCACAAGCAACTACTGCTGGTCTAGCTGCTAAGGTTCCATTTGAACATAGTGCTGCTCCTACTGGTTCTGAAGAACAAGGTGCTTATGTCAGTGGTCACGCTCCATCTGCTACTACCGCTGCTTCTCGTGGTGTTCCATCTTCTCGTTCTGCCGCTGCTGGTGCTGCCGGTACTGCCGGTGCTGCCACTCATGAGGCTCACCCTTCTGAAGCTTTCTCCCAGAAACAAACTTCTAGCCCCTTGCAAGCTACTGCTCAAACTTTCTCATCTCACATCCCAACTGAAACTCCAACCGCTGGCTCTACCGGTATCAGTCACCACCATTTGAGTGATTTGAACGATGAATACAACAGTCACTTTGGTCACGATTTCTCCGTCCATGACGTTGAAGATGCCGCAAACAAGGCTTCCGATAAGACTGGTCACAAATTCCCACAGGTTCCATCTTCTAACCCATTGTCTAGTGAAGCTAATCACGACTTTTCTGTCGACCAATTGCAAAATGAATTGAGACAAAACAAGGATTCTCTAACCCAAGAGTTGAACTTCAACAAACACTAAGCAAATTAACCTCCTCCACCCCTTTTTTTTTTTTTTGTTATCATTGACTGAAGCACGGTATTAAGGAACCGTTGTCATCTTTATATTATAACTATCAAGTAAATACTAATGCTAGTATAATTCAGTATAATACATTTATACTGCAACCTCTTATTCTGCTCTACTACTTACTGTTTGAAAATAAATAAAAACATCTTTTCATTTGCTTCTCTTCTCATGTAGAGTGAATAAATATATATATATATATACCATATCATATTTTCAAGAGTATTTACAGCTCGTACTCATACTGAATGTAAATTTAAACTTTAATACCACTCGATACCTCCAAATGATCTAAGATTGGGTCAAGGACATTTGGATTCAAATGGTCGTTAGTCAAACTTAATTGTTCCTCAGTCCAAAGATTTGATTGTTCGACGAATCCAGGCTCACCGACACCAAGAATACCACCTTGAGACTCCCAATCTCTAACACGAGGCAATTGCAATTCCTTAAAGACATCATCAACTGCATTCAAAAGAATCTCTGACAAATCGTCAGTGTGACCAGGAGTTGGAGTAATACGTAACCTTTCAGTACCTCTTGAAACTGTAGGGAAGTTAATTGCTTGAACATAAATTTTGTGTTTATCCATCAACATATCCGAAGCTTGCTTCGCTAGATCAGGATTACCAACTAAAACAGGCACGATGTGAGAAGGATTGGGTATAACTGGAATTCCTAGCTCCTTCATCCCTTGCTTCACGTAACCGGTATGTAATTGTTGTAATTGTCTTAGTTCCAAATGAGAACGTTGGTATCTAATAGCTTCGGTAGCACCTGCCATCACTGAAGGTGGTAACGAGGTGGTGAAGATAAAGCCTGGGGCATATGATCTTAACCAGTCAACTAATCTCTGAGAGGCTGCCACGTATCCTCCAACAGTACCAAATGATTTACCTAAAGTTCCGGTAATCATATCAACACGGTCCATTACAGTAGAGTTACCTGGGACACTCTCAACACCAGTAACACGATGAGGTTCAAAATCGCAATGTTCGGCAACACCTGCACCATGAGGGCCGTAGAGACCAACGGCGTGAACTTCATCCAAAAATGTTAGTGCACCGTATTTCTCAGCTAAACTACAGATTTTATCGATATCAGCAACGGAACCTGCCATTGAATAGACAGATTCAAAAGCAATTAACTTGGGAGTTGATTTAGGGTACATCTGCAATAATTCTTCCAAATGGGCGTAGTTGTTATGTCTGAAGATGTGTTTTGTTGTTTGAGCATGCTTCATACCCATAATCATAGAAGCGTGGTTTAGTTCATCACTAAAGATAACCAAATCCTTGACCTTTTGTCCCAACAATGAGAGAACCGCATCGTTAGCCACATAGCAAGATGAAAAGACAAGGGCACCCTCCTTCTTGTGCAAAGCCGCAATTTCGGCTTCCAATCTTAGTGCGTGTCTGTTATGACCAGCAATGTTTCTGGTACCACCGGCACCGGCACCATACCTGTCCAAAGTCTTTTTCATAGCATCAACGACTTGTTGATTTTTGGATAATGCCAAATAGTCATTGGAGCACCATACGGTAACCTTATCCTCTTCCACGTCACGATGGGCCTTAGGAAATTCTTTAGCCAATCTGTTGATATTGTTGAAAAAACGATAAGATTTGTCAACTCTTTTCTTGTCAATTTCACTTTCGAAAAGACCGTTGTAGTCAAAAGTGGATTCCTGAGTCGCGTGATTAGCAACTACTTCATTTGCATTTCTAGCAGCTTTAGCATTACTAGCTGATGCTTCTCTGGGTGCGCCGGTAGCAGTAGCATAAGTTCTTTTCATAGCATGACCTACAATAGGACATTGACGAGCTGCTGCTGGCAAATTAGAATTATGCAAAGCTTTCAAACCTTTCGCAGAACCAGCACGCTGCATGAATGGGCACATCTTGACCGATTGACGTGCAATAGACTCCATTTTCTTTGATATGGAAGTTTGCTAATAAATAATCAAGAGAACCAAAATTTGCTGGATAAGCCCAGAAATGTTCAGACGGTAAGATAATTGAAAACCGAAAAATGAAGGCACTCCAAATGATTCTGAATGAGTCTAGATCAGATCGCCCTTCCTCCAGAAATACTCCTTATTCCTTTGTCCTTTAATACACTTGAAGGTCATTGAAAAGTTTGGAACTCTTCTTATTTTTTTCCCAGGTAACTTCCGATGACAAAACAAAAAGAAAAGATGACAACGTGGAAAAAGAAAAAAAAGCTCGGAAAAAAGAAAAGTGAAAAAATAACGGTCATATGATCCTAATCCATGTGACTATTGTCCAATCAATACCTCGAAGGTTACTCATTAAGCGCTTAGAATCCCTTTTCAAGTCTATCTCTTGCCTTAATGTGACCCAGTCTTGTAGCAGTCTCGAAATGTATTCTTGCCTCTGTTAAATTTCTATGACATCCAATTCCATTCTCATGATAACAAGCCAATGCGTATTCCGCTCGACTTAATTTACCATCACTTGCTTCGCAAGCTCTTGAAGCCCATTTGAATGCCTCTTTATCGTTGGGTTTTAGCACGTCTGGCGCACCTGTCAAATACCATCCGCTTAGTGCTAACATTGCCATTGGGTTACCCTTTGGCTGCGCGAGGGCCGCCTTTGCGTACCACGCTATAGATTTCTTCGCAATTACAGGTAGTTGTAATTCACCAAACTCGTAGCAGTACCCCAATTTCCATTGTGCCAGCGGATAATCGTACTCCATGGCACATTTGTGGAAATACTTGAGTGCTGTAGCGGGATCTCTATTGATATTGTACCTGGTTAAAATCGATTGTACTTGAGGTGGTAAAGAGGTGAATTCGTATATTTTGCCCAGCTCGTACAATGCCTGCGTAGACTTACCACCTTCGCTGGCCCTTTTAAACCACTGTAGCGCCTCTAATGGATCCTGTTGGCCCGATAAGCCGTAAAGGTAGAACATACCCAATTTGTACATGCAAGATGAGTTAGCACAATGAACAGCACCTCTTTCGTAATATTGGAATGCCTTTTGTAAAGCTCTTTCCTTGGTAAATTCTTCAGCTGGTGTTCCTCTTTGATATTCGAAGCATACACCAGCTCGATAACATGCATCGCTGTGATTGGTCTTGGCAGCACGGCAGTAGTATTCGAGTGCTTTTTTGTCATTACGATCAACAATGTTTTTATTTTTGATTTGCAAATATGGTTGGTGTGAATAGAGCGTCCCCATGAGATACATAGCAGAGCCACACTTGTGAGAGACTAGTTTAGTTAGAACGCGGAACGAATGGCCTAATATAACTTTTTGGTTTTTTAAACTTTCTTCAGGCCTTAGCGTTCTTTTCAACTTTTCTGCATTGATATTGTAATGTGATAAAAACTCGTCATCAAATGCATATTCCAATAGAGTCTCGCACCACTTCATTTGAATGCTATGGGTGAAGTTGGTAGAGTCTTCCACGGTCGCCTTATAAACTTTGTAAAATTCAATGGCTTTTGGTGAATACTCCGAAAGATCTCTTTCACGTTCTACACCTTTATGACGATCTTTTGATCTTGGTTGTGGTTGTGCTTGCGGTTGGGCCTGTCGCTGCGCTTGCCTTTGGGCCTGTGCTTGCGGTGCTGCTGGAAGTGGTTCTTGTATTTCCTGTGGAGGGGACTCAACCCTATACGCTTTTTCTTGCAATATCCTAGCTTCTGATTCTTCATAAGGTGGCGGCGGTACCATAGCTTCGTTTAACGGTGTGCCAACATGTACTTCCCTGGGGAAACTTGAATCCGTCGGTGTCGATAACGATGGCGGTACCCTAACGTGCGAAGAGGTCATTAAAGGATCTAAACCAGGTTCAGCATATTGAAATGGCATTTCGTATCGATCATGGTTCCTTCTTGTTGGTGTTGTGGAATGTGAATTTGTAGTTGAAGAGGTGAACACCGGTATTGGATTTATAACTTCATTTGCGTCTTCGATCGGATAAGGTGCGACTGCCTCCCGACTAGAATTAACAGAATGTGGTGGGAATAGATTGAATGGCTCGTCATAAGAGGGATTCTGGCGATATTTGTCTCTGTACATTGTTGGAATGAATTAGTTTCGTTTACAACATTAAACTTTGAACCCAAGAACCAAAAATAATAGACGAAAGGGAAAAGAAACTAGGAAAAAACGGTAGGGGGATAATTAGATACCGTAGAATTTCGACTGAACCTCTAATATGACCCAAATACGGCGCTTTAGCTCTTTTTCAAACCTCAATTATCTTATTCTATAGGTTTAGCCGTTGGTAATTTTTCAATTTCAAACTTCGTCTTAAGCACGCGTTGATATTGCGGGTAAAAAATGAAAAATTCTGGGTTGAGATGAGATGAGATGAGTATGAGTATGGTAAGCATTAGTATATACTAGAAAGACATTGATAGTACTATAGGAATAATGGGTTGGTGGCCATGGAAGTCTAAGAAGGATGAGTCGGCATCTGAACCAGTAACTGATTTGCCTTCTGCATCTCCATCGGAGCCTGCACCTTCGAGTTACTCCAGAGGGCAGAAGATTCTACTCGAGGATACTAGTCCGAAATTCAACAATGAGATGTCTCAATCACAATTAGCCAATTCCAAGGAGCAGATTAATTTTAAACAGGCATGGGGTACCGTTAGTTGGCGAGATTTTTCCGTTGCCAAATTGACCTCAATTCCATGCTTCAGGGATTCGGGTCTTATTGGGTTTACCAGCATGTTCGTCATGGGGGGTGTTACTTTCCTCTATCACAAAAATCCATCTAGGGCATTTAATTGGTCTATTGGTGGTCTTTTACTTGGATCTGTTGTTGGATGGGAGCAGTGTAGGATGCGTCGCAAACGTAGCTTCCAGATTGCACAGATGGCTAAACAGACGATGGCTAATAAGGAGAGACCAATGCGTAGAAATGTAGATCATGATGAAAGGATTAAGGGCCAATGGGATAATCGCCATGAAACTGCAAGTGAACAGCATGACGAGAGGAAGAAGCCTTGGTACAAATTTTGGTAATTTCGGTAATTCAATTTGTAAATATAATTGTTATAAATATGATATGTTATGATTCGTCGTCATTTTCGATTGGTGGTTCCCGACTTCTCGAACTACCAGCCAGTGGTAGGGAAAATGAGTTATCAGCATCTGGGTCAACGTTACCATCATCTTCATCGTCATCTCGATCTTCATTTTCATGGCTATGGTCATGTTCAGCTTCAGATTCCATCTCATTGTGTGGTTGTGCAGTAGAAAATTGTGGTGATGCAACACCCTTCTTTAGATTATCATCTTCGATAGTTTCTTCACCTTCACTCTGGCCTTCGTTAATTGTTGAATCTTCCTTGTTGAAAGGATCTTCAGCGTCCATTAAAAGATCGTCAAGACCACCACCAGACCAACCTTTCCGTGCAACATTTTCTGAAATTTCTACACGAGCTCTTGAGACGGTCGCTACGGCGTCCAGCACTTTTGCACACGTCGATTCTACCAAATTGTAAGAATCCTGATAATAATCGTGCCTTAGAGATTCCAATTGATCCAATTGAGATTGTAGATTTACCAAACTTTCTTTGTATGAGACTAAATTTCTCGTTCTACGCTGTGCCAATTTCAAGTTATGTCTCTCCTGAATCTTCAATTTAAGACTTTCCTCCCTTGCATGACTTTTAAATTCATTTTCCATCTTTTTAGATTCTACCTTAAATTGATCAATTTTATCTAATAGACTCTCACCAAGTACACCCTTTAAACATTGTGACATTATATTTTCATGGTTGGCCAATAGATAGAATAATCCGCTTGCACTCAATAATTTCTCTGCACTATCATCACTACAGCCTTTCAATCTGGCTAGATTCTCTAAAGAATGTCCCATTAGGCTAGCATTACGTGAAACCTCTTGTAACGATGAATTATATGCCCTTGATGAATCTAACAACCCTTGAAGAGCATCGACAGTATTCTTAATATCCCTTTTAGTGACTAGAGTTCTCAAATCGCTGATAGAGCTAAAATTGGACGTCATACTGGGAGCGGCCATCGAATGTGATCCACGGCGTTCACCATCAACCATACCATCTGAACTACTGGGACTCGTATTATTGACAATTGAATAAAATTCGGAGAGATGAGGTGCATATCTCCCGGGAGAAACACTGCCAGAATCAGGTCTATCCATAATGAAAGGTCCTAGAATTGATTGTAAATACTCGTAAGCCTTATAACTAACCTCTCTTACGCTTATTGAGTCCCCTTTTAAAGGTTCTTTAAGGTTTTGTTAGTGTGATCCGTTCCCAATGATTGGAACAATCGATATGGAAAATAAGATGAAATGAAAAATTTCAACATTTATTCGCTGAATTAAACAGTGAAATAATTCAAAATTCTCACTGTTGTGAGCTTTTCTTGAGTCTCAAATAGGTCGTGATGAATTTTGTTAGTCGACAATTATGGGGTTCTAGTGGTTTAGGTTTTTGTAGCCTACGTATCTGTTCACAAACCATTGTTTCACGAAGTTTTGCTTCATATGCATCTAGGGCTGCTCCTGCTGCCTTCAAGACTTCTAAATCACCACAAGATGGTCGTGATATCGTTAAACCTGTTACATCAAGAAAGACATTTTTAATCGATTCCTATAAGCAATTAATGGGTTCAAATCCTGTAATTCTATTTGTACATTACAACAATTTAATGAAAAATGAGGACCACCACTACAGATCCCAGATTAAAAAAGCTGGCGGTTCGCTTACAGTGCTTAGAAATAACCTTTTCAGCGTTTATTTGAGGAACTCAGCATTTCCTGATCCATGTGCCCCCATAAAACGTCGTGATCAAAATCTGTCGCATCCATTGCTCCCTTTGTTCAAGGGTCCTACAGCAGCCATATGTTTCCCAGAGACAGATCCACAATCTGTAGCCAAGGTCTTGAAGCTTTTGGAAAAATCGCAAGATAGACTTTTCGTAGTGGGGGCTAAGGTGGAAACTGCTGTCTACGATATCAACCAGTTGTCACATTTCAAGAACCTACCAGACAAGCAAGGTTTACAATCTCAATTACTTGGATTGTTGCACATTCTAAGTGGTGCAGGTCTTGTGAAAACTCTAGAGGCAGGCTCTCAAACTTTATACTTGACCCTGCAATCTCATCACGATAACAACGAGAAGGATGGTCAAGAATAATAATAGAATTTGTTATAGATAATTCACAGATGCCCTGTAAATAAATATTCAGTCAATCAATTTTTTATAAAAATTATCCGTTGATTCTGTTTCCAAGTGATTATTTTCACTACGTATTAAGCTCATCGCTGAAAATTTTAAGCTCATCGCATACTATAGACACTTACAATATACAGTAACTTAGATCAGTAATCTATCGATATGAAAGCTAAACCACTTAGTCAGGACCCTGGTTCTAAACGTTATGCCTATAGAGTCAATAAAGAAGAAAATCGTAAAGAGTTGAAGCACGTCAGGATTGATGAATCTGAACAAAAGATTGACTTACCTCGTAAAAGGTTTTATCGTCAAAGAGCTCACTCCAATCCATTTTCTGACCATCAGTTAGAATATCCAGTGTCTCCAGATGAAATGGATTGGTCTAGACTGTATCCCGAGTTCCACGATCCGACAACCGGTAAGATGAAGAGTCAAGTCACCATAGCAGATATAGGATGTGGATTTGGTGGCCTAATGGTGGATCTCTCACCTGAGTTTCCAGATCAATTGATCCTAGGTATGGAAATTCGAGTTCAAGTTACCAACTATGTGGAGGACAAAATAATTGCATTGAGGAATAACCATGCACAACAGAAAGGTTATCAAAATATCAATGTGCTCAGAGGTAATGCAATGAAGTTTTTACCTAACTTCTTCTACAAGGGTCAGTTGTCTAAGATGTTCTTCTGTTTCCCAGACCCCCACTTTAAGCAGAGAAAGCACAAGGCTAGAATTATTACTAACACTTTATTGAGTGAATATGCCTACGTGCTTAGAGAAGGTGGTGTCGTATACACGATTACAGATGTCAAGGACTTGCATGATTGGATGGTAAAACATTTGGAAGAGCATCCATTATTCCAAAGGTTGAGCTCAGAATGGGAATCAAAGGATAAATGTGTAAAGATAATGACTCATGCCACTGAAGAAGGTAAAAAAGTGGAAAGGAAGAAAGGCGATAAGTATGTCGCTTGTTTTGAAAGGTTACCGAATCCTGTAATAGAATAATCATTTGTTTTATTGTTGTAATAGTCGGTTTTTTAATTGAGTACCCCATCTAAAGTTACCTAATGATCCATCGCATGGTTTGCATCGATGGCATGGTACAATAACAGCTATCTTGTTCGCACCTACTGCAGTTCCAACCGCTCTGTAGGCCTTTGGTGATCCAATTGCTTCTGCAATTTGGCGGTATGTAGTAGTCTCCCCCGTCTTAATTTTTAAAAGCTCATCCCAAACTTTATGTTGGAACTTAGTACCAAACAGGTATTCGTATGGTATAGTTTCCGTAAATGATCCGTCTAAATAAGATGCAAATGACCGTTCCAAATTTACCATGGAGTCGTTAGCATCATAGTATAAACCGTATGACACTTTGGTGCTTCTGGACAACTTCCGGAAATCAGACTGGCTAATCTTCAACAACTCTTTTCGATTAGAACCTAGGGAGGCATAAACGAGACACCCAGTTTTGCCCCTTGAAACCAACAATACAGTTGTTATAGGATGATCCAGATACCTATAATATAATTTCTCCTCCATAATACCTTGAACTTTTCTTTATACTGCTTATTTTTCTCAATGATCGTTATACATAGAAGATGAGACGATTTTTATATAAGGATAACTATAATAATAATTATAACAAAAAAAGGAAATATTGTGGAGGTGTTGAGCACATTAAGCATCAGGTGCACGAATTTTTATTATTTTTAATAATACATCATGATCCATTTTCCAAATCGTTATTCCAGATAGTGTTATAAGTACCGCTATCTGAACTCTTGGAAGGAATAAATTTATTAATCATGTACCACATATTTCTGGATCCACTTCTAATGACCATCCCCAGACCTTTACTTTTTTGTTGTTCCTTAAATTGGAGAACTTCATCCATTGAAGGGGTTTCAATTGGTAAGGAGTCTGTTGCGTTTGTTCTAGACAGCATACTTTGATTACTCTTGAAATTGACTTCGTCTTCCGGGGATTTGAAAGGATCTGCATCAGCGTTATTCTCGTTTACGGTTAAAGAGTCCATATCCATCTCTAAGTTGTTAGGATCTGAATTAGATCTGTTGTTTTTAGTCACACCAAAACTGGGTAGTCTGTCATTAAATATTGTATCCATGTCCTCCAGTCTGACACCGGCGGTTTCTGGATAAATCTTGTAAACCGCCAAAAAGGAAGCGAAACAGGATGTTGCGTGGATCCAATAGAGACCCCAGCTGATTTTTTCCTCTAAAATGGGGGTCATGATACCAACTAACCAATTACAGAGCCAGTTGGTGGCTGTTGATGCAGATGCCATTGCAGAACGTGCTGAAAGTGGGGCAATTTCCACCGGGTATAACCAAGGAATGGGACCCCAGCTAAAACCAAATGAAGAGTTGAAAATAACCACAAATACTACCACTAATTTTGGTGTTGCCTTAATGTTTGCCAACATCGATAAGGAAATGCATGCGAGGGCGAACCCCATGAGAATACTCCCTGTCAATAACATCGGTTTACGTCCCCATTTGTCCACGAGAATCCATGGCGGTAATGTAGAGACGATATACATAATCCCATTGAAACCGGTCATTAAAAGGGCTTTCCTTCCAACCCAGCCGGCTTTTTCAAAGACCAAAGGAGCATAGTATGAGATGACGTTAATACCGTTTAATTGAGCAAACATCTGCGAACTCATGGCAATCAGCATTCTTCTCCGATACCTTTTGAAGACTTTCACATAAGATTTGCCCTCGCCTTGCATACGTGATATGAGCACGGTTTCCTTGATGGATTGGAATTCTTCTTTAGCTTTTGCATGGTGCAAATCTCCATCGCTGTACAAATTAGCAATGACTATAAATCCCTCCACATCACGATCGTGGTTCAGCAACCAACGAGGAGTCTCTACGATGACAAAGGATCCGCTGAACAGCATGAATCCGATAACACTCTGAATAAAAAGTGGCAACCTCCATGCAGCATTGTTCTCAAAATAAGAACATGCATAATCGATCCAAACACTGGTAGCATATCCTACAATGTTACCTGTGAATTCGATACATGCCAATTTACCTCTATTGTGCGGAGGAGATATTTCAGATTGGTATATGGGGACAATTGTACTCAGCAGACCAACACCGACACCACTAATGAGCCTACCTGCAATCAAATAACCAATTCCTCCCGCAAATGCTTGAAAAAGTCCCCCAATGATAAAGACGAGCGATCCATATTTAATCGTGCGCCTTCTGCCCAGTTTTTCACCTAACCTGCTGGTTACCAAAGAGGACACCAAGGCACCGATTTCTAAAATCGATACCATTATACCAATAGCGGCTCGAGATGGGTCGTGGAAATGCCTTTTAAAGTATTTACCCGTTAAACAACCAGACATGACACCTTGGTCGTATCCAAACAGGAACACGCCGATAGATACAAACACTGATGTGAAATACAACAATGCCCTTCCTGTGAGGAATGAATCTTTAACCATCATGTGCTCATTGTAGCCTGGAGGAATAATTTGTTGTTGAAGCGTCTCCCCATCATATTCCACCGCTTTAGGAGATCCTGAAGACCGTCTGTCTCCAACCATTACATCTGTCAAGTCTTCATCTGTAGGTATACTCGTATGCAAACCAAATCCATGAGATGTTGTAGGACTTGGGGTCAAAATATCATCAATTTCTTCTTCTTGGTGGTTATCCTCCCTTAGGTTAGGATCTGCGAAGGGATTTTCACCACCGTCTTCATCTAAGTTATAATTCGCCTGTACCATCCTTACCAACCTATCCAGCAAACCTATTGATTCATGGGAAACCTCTGTAGAGATTCTTGGGTTCGTTCTTAATGGTCTACAGCTAATACTATCTGTTTATAAACTTATGCTTCCCCATTCTAAGGTTTCCCGGGGTAAACCAGTTCGTACGATATGATATGACTTTCGCGTGAGTCGTACGCTTAGCTTATGTGATTAACTACTTGGGCGGCTATTTTGGTGAATAGTCAAGCAGCTACCCATACTTGCCAGCTTTCGATGGTTGTATTTTACTGCAAACTCTATCCGTATATCTATTCATAAGAATCAAGTAAACATCTATATTTACAAGACCAACTTCAATCAGTTCTTCTGTAATAGTCTATCAAACATAGGGATAAAAGATTGGGCTAGAGCAAATGAGAAAACCAATTTTGGACCAGTAGTTAACAATTTTGGAGTCAAACCCTTAAAGAAAGCTGTAATACCTTCGTTTTTCAAAGTGTTCTTCAAGATGGTAATACCAGTTTCTGGGTTATCGAAACTTCTGTTCTGAATTCTAGTCTTAATCACATCTAATGGAGCTGAAACCACCAGAGATGCGCATGCACCACAAATGGAAGAGACAAAATTTTGGGCAAAGGTTGCTTGGGAATAATCCTTGATACCTAGGACGTATTCCTTTGCAAAAGCATTACCACCGAATAGGGCAAATGAACCGGGGGCATTTCTTGCCATAGTCCAACCCCAACCTCTGTAAAGGTTGAAAAGACCTTCATCCTTCAAAATTCCTAAGAATCCTCTGCCTCTGAATGCTTCTGGATTTGTCTGTCTTTTGATCTTCAAAACGTCCAATGGTAATAGGAAAACTTCACCAATACCAATTAGAGAACCTGCGGTAGCGGATCTCAATGCCTTACCGGTCTTGGAACCAAAAGCATTGTCAAAATCTGCCTTGTAGTTTTTGTTCAAAAATTCATTGACAAATGGTTGACCACCGTATTTGTAAACTCTTTGAAGGACTTTGTAGCATGCTGCATACCCAAGACCCGGGAAAAGTGTGAAAACACGTTTGGAGAGAGGCACCTGGTAGTGTTCACGGAAAATAACACGGTTCAATTCAGTTGTGTTGAGAATCTTGGTGTGATTCGTCATTAATCTCTTCGAGATGGTATCCACTGGGTGGAAAACACCAATCTCGAGCATACCTGCAGAGGCAGATCCAAGCAAACGGGCAAGACCAGTCTGTTTCTTATCGTTGGTAGACATATCGTGTACAGATCCTTGGGGACGGGAACCGATAAAAGGAATGTGGAATTAAAGTGAAGTGGTTATGACTGATGAGTTATTCAATTGAAATTTTCTATTGAAGTTGTAAAAAAAAAAAAAAAAAGTGAAAAATTTTGACCGGATAGCGTAGATAAGAGGGAATCGTGCCACTATAGGGTAAAGATGATATGTTTAGGGAGCTTAGACCATCCAAAATGCAGGTAAAGATGGTATAGAATGGTATAGTACTGCTAAATGTGGAATTTAAAGCCAATTATGGCCCAATATCGATTTCCGGTACACATTATGCTGTGGTTTACGGGTTTATCAGAACACATTCATATGTCGAAGTTTAAAGGCATCGCTTCATTACAAGTGCAATCAACTAGACACATTAGTGAGAATATATAGCAGTAGGAGGGTTTTATTATCATGGATAAGGAGGCTGAAATAGTGGTTAAGGATTTTACCAGTATATTGGAGGAGTTGACCTTCAATTCAAGGCCCATAATCACTACACTTACCAAGATTGCCGAGGAGAACATTCCTTGTGCTCAGTATTTTGTAGATGCCTTAGAGGCCAAACTAGAAAGATGTCCACCAAAACAAAAGCTTTGTGCATTTTATGCTCTAGATTCTATCTGTAAAAATGCTGGTAGTCCCTATACGATTTATTTTAGCAGAAACTTGTTTTCACTTTACAGGAGGACTTATTTACTTGTGGATAATACAACTAGAACTAAACTAATTAATATGTTTAAGACTTGGATGGTACCCAATGAATCTACTGGTGGGTACTCACCACTTTTTGAAAAAACAGCATTGGAAAAGATTGAACAGTTTCTAATAAAGGCAAGTGCATTACATCAAAAGAATTTCCAGTCCATGTTACCAACACCAACTGTACCATTACTCATGAGAGAAATTGATAAATTGACAGCATTATCTACAGAACGTCTTAGAGCACAACCGCAAGATGAGAAGTTAAATATGAAATTAGTGGTCTTGTCTCAGTTAAAGCAGGAATTACAGAGGGAAAAATTGACAGCTGGTGCTCTCAAACAGTTACAGATGCAGTTGAGACAGATTTTTGCTCAAGATCAACAAACTTTGCAAGATAGACAAAGGCATCAACAACAGGAGCAGTTCGTTCAGCAGCAGCAACAACAACTACAGCAGCAGCAGCATCAACAGCAGCAGCAGCAGCATCAGAATCAGAATCAGAATCAACAGCAAAACCCACTTTATGGTCAATCGGTAATTCCGCTATTTGGAGATAGTTCTAATATTGGTAGGGGTGTCTCTTCTCTTTTTGGTGGCCCCCAGAGCATATTATCGCCTTTAAACTTTTCAGAATTTGATAGGCAGAGTAAGAAGACCAAATTACAAGAGTTATATCAATCACTAGATGAAGAAGGTTTGGTTTATAAACCTCCCAAAGAATCTATTGTAACACTTTGTTCAAGATTAGGCGCCGATCAAAATGGGTTGGGAACTCACCAGCAGCAGACGCACAAGCCCTTGCCGCCCATGGATTTCTTACACGGTATCTTAGCAGATTGTAAGGCATCTTTTGCTACTGTTCATGTGGACATTTTAAATACTCCAAATTTACAACTCTCTCAACAAGTGATATCCAACGAGAATCCGATTGTTAACAACTGCTTGGTTCATCTCTTATATAGAGCAAAACCTAACAAATGCAACGTATGCGGTAAAAGGTTTGGTAATGACGTTGAAGAGAAGAGATTACAGGCGGAACACTTAGATTGGCATTTTAGAATTCATAAAAGAATGAAAGGATCAGAAGGTACGGTTATTTCAGGAACAGGTCTGGGGGGAACAGCAGCGCAAAAGAATATTCAATCCAGAAATTGGTATTTGCATGATTCACAATGGGTAAATTTCAAAGACGAAGAGATTGTTTCCACCAATCGTACAACAGACGAAAGTTTAACTCTAGCGAATTTAGATGCACAATCGACTAATGCACAATCTTCAGTACCAGTGGAAGAAATCAAATCACCAGAGACCGTGGCCGTTGATGAAAGTATTCTACGGAAGAAGTACGTCGTGGTTCCTGAATTAGCTGAAGATATGTCCTTCCAGTGCCCCATCTGTAAGGATGCTGTAACAGGTCTGTATGATGAAGACTTAGGAGAATGGGTCTGGAAAAATTCAATGGAGGCGAACGGTAAATACTTCCATGCAACTTGTTATTATGAAGCCGTTAAGAACAACAGCGGTTCTAACGTAGTCCAACTAGATTTAGAAAAGTTAAAGCATCTAGTAAGTGGATGATGTAATAGTATTTTGCATGGATTACATGAAATTTCATCTTATATAGGGACATGATTTTTATTTTATGAGTAATCACTTCGTTCTGTCGTAGTCGGTTAAAGCCATCTTAAGAACGGCTGTATCAGAAAACTTAAATACGTTTATCGGGATGCATGTATACATATACATTTATAGTTATAATTGCGCAGAATTCTATCATAGTATCTAGCCGGGTTGATCTAAACACCATGCTGTTCTGGGTTTGCCATAGCTCGATCGACGTCGCCGTCAAAAATATCTCTAGATTGGCCTGATGGGTCAGATTTCTGAGGAGCAGTATTAATACCTTTCAATTCGTTGAGTTCCCTCACAAGGTTTTCTATAGCACCTTGATGCTCTCTATCCTTTTGATCCAGCAAGTTTTTGTACATTACGTGAATAGTTGCCATTCTAGCTAAATTCGTTCGTTCCTCCCTTGCACTTTCATCACAGCGGTTATCATATAGGGCTGAAAGCCTTGTTAAAGCTTCAGAAGCAGTGATTGGGCCCATATATCTTGTTGGATTCATAAGTTTTCTCTGTTGTTCCACAACAGCAATTAAAGAAACACTCTTTCTTTTTTCTTCCTCGTAAAGATGATGCAAAAGGGCTACATCACTCTTCTGTTTTTGTGAGATGCTATTGAGTACTGTATAAGCCGTAAAGATGCGTTGATATTTCTCTGAGACCAAACGATACTCATCACTAACATTTTTCTGATCACTTGCAGACTGAACTTGGGTATTTTTAATTTTTTCCTGCACATTGGCTAATTGTCTCTGCAGTGACTCAATCACATTATGCTGCGTCTGATTAACGAGTTTGTACTGTTCTATGTGTGAATTGGCTCTATTGACAAAATCAGCAGCATTTTTCACGTACACTTTACTTGATTCAAAATCTCTTCGAGCCGTAGCTGATATCTTTCTTTCTGAAGTTAATGTGCTCTTTAAGTTGGAAACACGTATGTCTGTAAACTTTCTTACTTCTTTTAATTCTTCTAATGAACGTCTCAAATCGGTTCGAAGATTTTTAACGAGTGGAATATCTTCTAGGTTTACCCCCAACCTCTCAAGATCATTGGGGGATGTGTTATTCGTAGATTTTTGATTCTCTTGAAGTTCCTCAAATCTATTCAAGATACGAGTCTCTAGTGTGTCCAGCTCGTCTTTCAGTTTTGAAAACCTTTCAGAAGGTACAATTACTCCAAATTCTTCGTTTTTACCACCATCATTCATCATTTCGGGCTCATCACAGGCCTCAGTCCCATCAGATGCACAGGTTTCATCATCTGAGCTAAATTCTTCTGTATCCACTGATTGATCAAAATCATTGGAACCTCCTAGGCTACCTACAACTCCTCGACACATTAGAGTATACCGATTTCGTATCTTTACATTTTCCGTTTTCATTTCTTCAACTTTGCCGTATAAACTAGCAAGTTTAACCTCGTAATTCATAATTTCACCTGTTAATTGATTCATAATATCACGGAATGATTCATCAATTGGCTTCACAGCAGCATCAGGACTTTGGGCCAAATTTTTATTCGAATTTCTTGCATCACCTGAATCTGCATCGTTCATCGAAGATCCATTGTCTCTCTGAGGGTTTGGTGATAAAATCCTCCTCAGATATTTTTGGGATTTTAAAAAAGGGTTGTTATCAGATTCTACTATTCGGTTGCGTTTCATAGATACATTGGAATAAATCCACATGCTGCCTGAATTTTGTTCATGAATATTATTGGAGTTACCATTGCTCTTTGGAAGCTTATTTAAAGGTTCTATATCATCTTCAAAATCTTGTGAGCCTCTTCGTTTATTACCATCCATGGCAGAACCTAATTAAGCCAGTAGTATGGACTGATTGGCTTAAGGAACGTTTAGATGCGGAGAGCATGGTCGGTATAAAATGCTTGCATCCTAAACAATTCTTCCTCACCCATTTTTTTTCTTTTCGCGCACAAGAAGCATCGAGATGTCAGCGACAGAAAATAAATAAAATGAAAAAATAAAAAATAAAAAATAAAAAACAGATTATACTACATATCGCTATACAAGTCTCTTTTTTTTATTCTTGATCATTAAGAATTACTCCTAAGGGTTTGGAGATGCTCGGCGATTTTTCTTGGATTTTTTCTTTGCCAACTGAATTCGCAGTTGTGCCATTTCGACTTCTTGCTCCGCCATGCATAATCTATATTGTTCTGCAAGCTCAGTTTGGCGATCTAGTTCCTTCTTGGAATATTTCAATTGCCCAGTTAGGGACGTGATTTGGACTTCTTGATGCATGACATCCCTCGAGAGGGCTAATATAATGCTATGAGCAGCTTTTAGTTGGGCATCTCTTTTGTCCAGGGCACCAGAGGCTTGTTGCAATAATTCTTGAACATATGCATCCTTTTTTCTTGAAGATTTCGCTTTGACCACTCTTTTTGGTGGACTCTTCGATAGTTTTGGTGCATTCTTCTCCGGGTTAGGCTCTCTCTTCTCAGATTGTGGTTCTTCTTCCACTTTCTCCTCTAACTCTTCATCCTCCTCTTTTTCTAATTCTTTCTCTTCTTCCCTTTCTACTGCATTTTCCTTTCCAGTTTCTTTATTCTCTTCCCTTTCTGCTGCATTTTCTTTTCCAGTTTCTTTATGCTCTTCCCTTTCTCCTTCTTTCGTTTCTTCATTTTCTTCTTCTCTTTCTGTTTCTTTATTCCCTTCCCTTTCTACTTCTTCGGTCGAATCTTCAATATCCTCTTGAATCGAATCCTCAGAGATTGGGACATCCAAGATGGATTCACGATCCTGCGCGTCTTTCTCTATATTCCACTCTTGTAGATCAATTCCAACGTCCTGTAAGTAGTTCAAAGCTCTTTGGAGTGACCACACACGAAATGAAGAATTTTGTTTCTTTTCCAGAAGTTCATTCAACACTTTTTCGTTTTGACCATATAAGATCACAATATCCACTCTTTTATCCAAAGATCCCGATAACTTGATGTAGAATTTATTTTGCAACAATTTCTTCAATTGACTGATTTGGTAATCCAAGGAACTTTGTTGATCAGCAGTTAGATTGGAAGAAGTTATAGGATGGAAGAAAATTGTACACGACATGAAATTTGCCAATAGTTCACTTTTCCAAATCTCTTTGAGCGGCTCATTCCCAGTACTAGTTGTGGGTTCATGTAATGATAACCATGCTAATTTAGACCTTCTATCAAATTGTTGATAGTAATAGGCATGAGAAGTTTCGTAATTGTTTACTGAGCAAACGTCATTCGTTACACTAACATTTGGATTACCTTCAAGAGCTCTGTGATCAGCAACACCTTTTTCTATAATTTGTGTAAAGGTATCCTTATCAAAAGTCTTCTTGTCTTTCAGTTTAGCAAGCGCATCCACAGCTACTTCACGATCATTTTTACGTTTCTCCGCCATAGGATCTTTCATAGCTGGAATCGATCTCCTGGGACTTGCAGGCCTCAATAAACCTGAACTGGGCGGCAGGACTTTATGCCTTGGTCTTTTTTCTTCTTCTTCGTCGGATAGGTAAACCACTTCAAGGCGTGAAGTTCCTGAGTCCTCTGGTGGTCCTAATTCTCCTTCAAATGCCACTACACTCCCTTGAAGTGAACGATCGCGTTCATCAAAGTCAGAAACTTCGAATTCTTCTTCCTCTTGTTCCTCTTGTTCCCCTGCTTCACTTCTTTTACCTTGCAGCAATTGAACAATTCTAAAATTTGAATCACTATCAGATGCAAGATTCTCAGTCTCCACTTGTTTAAACAATTTGAGTAAACCGGATCGAATTGAATCATGTCGATTTTCCGGTTCTATAGCTTGAGGAGTCGTGCGCTCAGTTGAAGACGAAGCAGTCTCATCGTTGAATCGTGATTCCGTTGAACTTGGACGTGATTGTTCAGCAGCCTGTTCGGCCTCGATTTCAAGGCGATCTTGCCGCTGGGACGGTATTTTGTTGAATTGATCCCTGTGTGGATTTTCATCCAGACGTCGTTCTGGTCGTATGCTATTTCCTCTTTCACTAGGATGGGTTTGCGGCAGAGGTTCTTTGTTTTTTTCCTCTCGTTGTTCCTCTTTATGGTCGGCTTCTTTTTCTACCTGACGTCCATCTTCATGCTCAGATTTTTTATCATTAGTCTTTAAGTGCTGTTGTTGTGGTGATTTGGCCAATTGTGGCGATTTGACCCTCTCCCCTTGAAAAGTCCCATCGGTTTTTTTAGGAGTAGTATTGGCACTTCTTGACGATGTATGCGGTACGGGTTGTTGCTTTTGTATAGAATTCAATTGAGGACGTTGCTCCTCTAGCATTTTCTTAACATTAGAAGTAAATGATCCATGATTCGAAGAATTGTTACCTGGGATTAAACGTGTATCCAGATTCAACTTTTGTACAGCACTTGGAGAAATTGGGTTTGGACGAGAAACGGTGTTTGGAGTTCTCACAGGTAAAAAGCATGTCTCTTTATTCTTTTTAACACCATTACGTGTGTCCTTAGGTCCCGCTGATAGACTGCGATTCACAGTAAGATTATGAAACTTGGCGCTTCTAGATTTCAACATATCCATTAGCCTACCTTCGCTTTTCTTCTTGTGTTGAACCGGCAGCGATCTCGATTTTTCCAATCCATCTTTACCTTTCCAATTTTGTGGGCTAGGATGTGTATATCTAACGAGCTTAATGTTACGAGCAGCAGCTTCGTCTTCTTTGCTCATTATGGTTATCTATTTGAACCTATTATTATCTGGAACTCTTAATCTTGGTGCTGAAGTTTTCCCTTTGTTTAAACGTGTGAGCTTAAAAGTGGGAGACCACAGACGCAACGGTGGATCCCCAAATTTTTTATCAGAAAAAAAAAAATAAAAAAAAAGAAATTATATACCTATAATACGGTACAGTACTATATAGTAACCCTGGAAGATAGTTGATGATATTCCCATCACTTCAATTAACCTATACCTACTAGGATTGCAAATAACTTCGTGAAACAAATATATTCACGTGACTTTCCTAGATAAGTAGTAGGCTTTTAGCTAGACATATAGCAGATGTCACTCTCGAAAGCTTCATGGATACTTATGTAGTCGTGCAATAGCTCTCAAGAAATGTCCCAGATGGGTCAGAGTTTACTTCAAGCCCGCAGGCGGTTGGGCCTCGCTTGTATGCTTAAACTGAGCGCGCAGATACAGAGATGCCAATGATGGTTAAAAGCAGTGGCCTTCTACAGTGTATTGAAAAGTTGGTATGTGTAGTTCGCCGGTGTACGGGTGTCGTATTCTTACTTGCCAAAGTGATAAAGTGATAAAGTCGGCATAAATGCATAGCCAGGTGAATGCGGCGGTTCTCAAACCAATGGTACTTGAGTATGGGCAGCAACGGCGTCGTTTTGACCTGGTTCGGATACCTCGATTGGTTCGATAATCGTGGTGCACGGGTTTTCAGAAACTTTTGTTCGCCCAGCCGCAAGGCGTTGAAAGGATTTATAGACAAGTTAACAATATCGAGAAGCTAAAGTATCATGATTAAGTAAGCTTTTGGGAGTAATACTCACTTTTTCCTGACCAGATTTTGGTCTCGGCGGTAAAACGGTGTAGCTGTCACGTGACTGGATCTATTCTTCTTGGATGTAACCAAAGTTTGCGGTTTGGAATCCGGCAATTACATTACCAACATTGCTCTCCTCTTGCTTATTCTCTCTCTCTCTCCCTTCTCATATGGCCTGAATCTGGAGAAGGCGTCTCTTCCGTTATAAATCTTCATTTAAAATCTTCACGTACTTAACGATTTGATTATTACTTTATCTGATTAGAAATCCGAAAAAAATTGATCCACATTAACTTTATCCATTAAACAAAGGATGATGCAAATGTTTGGCTTTGGGCTGTCTAGCCGCTCAGCAAACTCAAGCTTTAGGTCATTTTTACGGTAGACTCTTTTGCCATTCAAAGCGGATGACCGCGTTGAAGTGGAGTACAACGGCGGCTATTTTTAAGGGTTAGAAAAAAAAAGCTGAAAATAGGTAGTATATAAAGGGCGAAAGTTTTCTTGCTTTAAAAAGCTCGGCGGTTTAGCAGTTTTTGGAATGATACCTTCGCGGTTCCACTATATCATGATTGAGAGTAAAGCGGAAATAGCGGTTTTAGTGATCGGTTGACTCGGTGAAGCGAAACGAGGCAGATTTTCATTAAACGTTTTGTTTATCAAACCGATAATTCCCCATCTGAAACCAAAACAAGGCTAGCCAAAGAAGAGCGAAACAAGATGGTGGCTACAAGTAAATATTCCAGCAGAGACTGAGTATGGTCGATGCTTTCAAGTCATTAAGAGAAGAACCTTAGCGTAATGCGTGTATCACGCCAAATACACGTGAAATGTATCATCCCCTTCCCCCTTTTCAGGACAAGATTATCTAACCGCCGAGTTAATTTTTTACACTACTTTTTCCTCTATTGTTCCCCTTAGCAACAGTGGTCTGCGCAATTGTGTGTTTCTCCCTATAGGTAGGAGATGAAGTACCCATATTAACCCTAGTTCTTTTTCGGCCTTCCCTCTTCGTTTTCTTCTTTTGCTTTCAGGAAACCATTTTGAGAAAAGCAAAACTCCCCGGAAAGAGTAAAACCAAAACTAACGGGACATACATATAAAGGGACTGCCCGATGCCAACACCCCTGAAACTTGAAACGTTTTCTACCAGCGGCCTAAGAAAACTTAAAACTTCCCTTTCTTCTTTTCTTCACTTTACCATAAGCTAATTAATTAATCTGAGAGGAGAAGAGGATTATAACTAATAAGCCACTCAGAAACACTAAGAAACCGAACTAAATGGGTCTTCTTACGCAACGTAAGGAACATAAGGTTCCAGACCTTTCCCGTTATGACTACTACTACCAGCGCAAGGACGACTATAACAAGTCTCCACGTCTGTCAGCGGCAGCTGCTTATGCTGCATCCCGTTCTAGGGGTAATCCAGTTCTAGTACAACAGCGCTCTCAATCTCTAACACAACCACGTAGGGTTGTTAGAACAAGACCTCGTACCAAATCTAGAGGTGCCGTTGAAGCTAGAGAGGCTAGAGAGGCTCCTAGAGCAGATTCCATTATGAGGGATGCAAATTTCCAAGACACTAAAGGAACGAAGAGTATTACAAGGAGAACTATCAGACGTATCAACGGCGTGGATTATATGGAGACCGTTACCACTACACCTTTAGAAGATGAAGACAATGCTCGTCATTTTAACGAATTTTCTGAACCCGTTGATAATTATGCCGATGAGCACCCAGTAAGAAGAGTTAGAAGAGTTAAAAAAACTGCACCATCTTCACCAAAGAGTGTACGGAGTACAAGAACACAAAGAGGTCCTATAAGTCCACCCAGAAGTCCTGTTAGATATCACCGTCCAGAAGACTATCAATATGAAGAACCAGCTCAAGCTGAATCAGAATTTGCGCCCCCAGCTGCTGCCCCAGTTCGTCGTACGACTAGTACGACAAGGCCCGTGCGTTCCAGATCTACAAGATCAGTTCGTAAAGCTGGTTCAGTGCCACAGTCCGCCGTTGTCGCAAACGCTGCAGGTGAGAGACGTTTGACGGAGCAAGAAATGTATGCTAGAGCTCTCGAAATCGCTCAACGTAATGTCTACAGCGGCAGCGATTTCTCGCCAGATGTACTTGACAGCGCTAGCTCCCAAGATGGACAAGCACCTTCCAGAATGGGTCAACGGTCATTAAGAAGAGATAGCGGTAGAGGCAAGAAGAAGTTTACTCTATTCAACAAGGATAGAGATGCTGGAGCTGCAGGTGCTTTACCTGCAGCAGATGCTCCCCGTGCTTCTGGTGCCTCGTCGTTAGATAACCGTTTGGGACAAAACGTCGAGCCTACTGCTGTTTCTGCTTCTACAGCTTCGAGAAGGAACTTATCGGATGAAGAGATGTATGGTCAGGCATTGGCCATGTCCCAGAATAAGTCGCAACGTAATGTTGAGGAACCAGAATCGGGAACTCAACCTTTAAATCTTGGCGGTGTGGAAAAGGATGTTCGCTCACCTCAAAGTAATGCTGCTGCCTCCTTCGTTACACCAGCTCAGACGATTGATGAAAACTACGAGGAAAACTTTGAAGATGCTAAAAATTACGACGGTGAATGGAAGGACGCTCGTCCAAAGGGTGGCGCTTACGGTAATTACGATTATCCAGTCGAAAATGGCGACCGCTACGATTTTGAAGAACCTGAGCCTGAAGCTGAACCTGAGTACATAGAGCCCGAGCTTGAGCGGGAATATGTGGATCCTGAGCGTTTACCAAAAGCCGCTCCTGAGTACGAACCTGAGTATCAAACAGAAGAAGTATACGAACCAGTTTACGAAAAGAGGGAAGAGAGAGCACCAATTAAAAGAAACGTTAGTGGCTACTCTAGACGCTCTGGTGTTGCACAAGACGAAGCTTTGCAACAACCAAAAAGAAGTGGTAGTGGCTATTCTAGACGTTCCGGTATTGCTCAAGACGGAGCCTTGCAACAACCAAGAAGAAGCGTCAGCGGCTACTCTGGACGTTCCGGTCTTGCTTCCGGTCTTGCTTCCCCTATCGACACTACTAAGAGTGGGTTCTCTAATCCTATTGCATCTCCTGAAGAAGTTAGAGCAGGTGATTTGCAAGCAGCTGGTGCCAACAACGTGGGCGCTTCTGCCCGTTCTCCTTTGCGCTCACAAGTAGGAAAACAGCAAACTGTGCAATCCCCTATTCAATCTCCCTTGGAAGATTCTGCAGCCCGTGGTGGTTTCGATAGTGAAGCAGAACTCGGTGGGCTTGGTGGTGCCGCAGCTGCCGGTGGTGTCGAGCCTGCCAGTAGGCGTAAATCTAAGGGATTTAGTTCTGGTCTCTCAAGGTTTAAGACTAGAAAGTCTTTGTTCGGTGGTAAACCAGATGAGCAACCATTACCTGATCTGCCCAAAACAGATTTGACGCAAGCTGGAGCGGAAGACTCAGAAATCGGTTATAGCCCAGCTCACAAAGCTCAACAATATGAGGGTAAGACTTCAGAAAGCCGTCCAAAGAATAAATTGAAGTCCATGCTTAATAAAGTGGTCGAATTTGGTGCTGAAAATAGCGGTTACCAACCTCCACGCGGGGTAAAAGAGCAACAAAAAGCAGAAAAGACTGGTGCAGGCTTTTTGAGGGAAGGTGAAGGTTCTGTCCCATACACTAAGCACCAAAGGGGTGCCAGTTTAGGTAATGGTGTTGGCGCAGGCGGTGTTACCACTGATGGCGGTCTTGCTACAGATGGTCCTGCTGCTGTTGATAGTACTACTGCTAAGTATGGTGTTGTTGATGATGGTACTGCTGCCCATGCACCTGCCGTTGGTAGTGGCGCTGCAACACGTGGTCCTAGCGCCCGTGTTCCTAGCGCTCGTGGTCCTGCTACTGCTGGTGCTGCTACTACCGGTGCCACTACTGGTCCTACTATCGGTACTACTGCTGGTCCTACTACCGGTGCCACTACTGGTGATGTCGCTGCTGGCACTACTGCAGGTGCCGCCGCGGGAGGTGTCGGTAAAAGAAGCGGTGGTGGTTCTCATCCATGGAGACGTAATGCTCAACCTGCCAGTGCCACTGACGGTGGTGTTGCATCTGGAAAAGCACCTGCTGCTAGTTCTGCTCAACAACCTAATAATCACCTTGGCACCGCTGCTCCAGGTCTTGAAGAAACCAGTGAATCTTCCAATTATGATACCGAACACGTTGTTGATGAAGGTTTTGCCGATGGGTATGCAGACGGATTGAGAGATAGCCAGTATGAAAGTGGGTATGACAGAGCTGGAAGAGCTGAAGGAACTGAGAAAGCTAACGGCCTTGGTGGCAGTGCCGCTGCTGCCGACGTTGCTGGTGAAGGTGGTCAAGAAGGTATGGGCTACCGTCAAGGCGTCCAGGATAAATTGAACCAGGCCAAGGATAGTTCATGGGGTCAAAAAGTTATAGGCAAGACCAAAGAAGAGGCCCAAGGCCAAGCTAAAGAGCAAAAGGGCAATTTGTTCAAGAAATTGTTCAAGAAATGAACGAAAGGGGATTTTTAATCGTTCGAATCCCAAAATTTTATTTGTATGTAACCTAATCTTCTTTTTTTATCTAAATGAATGTATTATTAATAATAGTGCCAAGATTTGTTGTCTTTAAGTATGAACAAAAGTATGTGTGATGGCTTTCATCTCGGACGTAACATGAGCTGAGTGGCTCCGTAGCGGTATAAAAATATAAAAAGTTAAACTCTGCTTCCAACCAGATTCGAACTGATGATCTCCACATTACTAGTGTGGCGCCTTACCAACTTGGCCATAGAAGCTAATATCTCTACGATTTCTTGAGAAGGATGTATCTTTATCAAGTAAGAAAATGCTCCAGAGTTTTGCGTCTGCTGGAACCAACATTTAGACTGTTATGAATTGCTAATTTCAGATAGAAGCACAAATTTGTGCATTCCATAAAGACTATGTACAATATCTACAGAACTGCCTTTCATCTTTTTCTTTCTCCTGATGTTTATGTCTTGTTGTTAAAACTCAGTTTTCGACTCGCTTACACAAGTGTACTAAGTCATAATAATTTACTTCAGAATATAAACAAAACGGTGACACACTAAAACTCTTGATATCACACTCCAATAATATCAATCCACGCAAGTCTTAAGACACAATTAAAATTTCTTCCTAATACGCAAAACTCGTTACTATAGTACAAACCGAAAACCTATAAAATAAAATAAAAAAAACCATTATATAGACCCTTACAATTCTTGAGAAGCCTTGCCAGGTTTGGCACTCTTCTTTGGTAGCAAGTTTTGGTGAATGTTTGGTAAGACACCACCTTGAGCGATAGTAACATTACCTAACAATTTGTTCAACTCATCATCATTTCTGATGGCTAATTGCAAATGTCTTGGGATAATTCTTGTCTTTTTGTTATCTCTAGCGGCGTTACCAGCCAATTCTAAAATTTCTGCAGCTAAATATTCCAAAACAGCTGTCATATAAACTGGAGCACCAGAACCAACTCTTTGAGCATAGTTACCCTTTCTCAAAAGTCTGTGAACTCTACCAACTGGGAAGGTCAAACCTGCCTTAGCAGATCTTGATTGAGAAGCCTTAGCTGCGGAACCTGCTTTACCACCTTTACCACCGGACATTGTTATATTTGTTGTATTTGTGATTGTTGTTTGTGTTGTAGAAAAGTAAGAGTAAAGAAATCATGTATCTCACCAGTAACCTTCCTCCTTTTATACCGTTACCTTTCCCTTAGGAATTCGCCACTGACTGAATCCCCTGTTCCATTTTTTTCTCACCCGGTGTGAAATAACTGGAACGTTGGAATTCGGTTCCAAGAACTATTAAAAGTGACCGTAGTTGATGAAAAATTAATTTTCTCTTAACTATAGGTATCGGTCCGTACTACCGCATTCGGTAACTCCATTCTGAAAAATTCACACCCAGGGGCGAAAAAATAGGTACGGTATTTAATTTAACAAAGGATTCCAAAAGGTATAAAAAGAGACAAGGTATTGGTATAGAACACGATAATCGATCCTTACAACTACCCACCCGGTGATCCATTAGATTCAAATCAAACACAACACATACAAATCAAAATGTCTGCTAAAGCTGAAAAGAAACCCGCTTCCAAGGCCCCAGCTGAAAAGAAGCCAGCTGCCAAGAAAACCGCATCTTCTGTCGAAGGTAAGGGTAAGAAGAACAAGGCAAGAAAGGAGACCTACTCCTCTTACATTTACAAGGTTTTGAAGCAAACTCACCCAGATACTGGTATTTCTCAAAAGTCCATGTCTATTTTGAACTCCTTCGTCAACGATATCTTTGAAAGAATCGCTACCGAAGCCTCTAAATTAGCTGCTTACAACAGAAAGTCTACTATCTCTGCCAGAGAAATCCAAACTGCAGTTAGATTAATTCTACCGGGTGAATTGGCTAAGCACGCCGTTTCCGAAGGTACTAGAGCTGTTACCAAGTACTCCTCTTCAACTCAGGCTTAATTGTAAGAATTAATGAATATAGGGTTTTTTTCTTTCTGTAATATGTATATTAGCAATATAAGTAGGTATAATCAACGAGCCTGGAGCTTTCTCACATAATAAAGAGACAGAAGTGATAATATCGATACCTTGGGCGGCTAATTATTTTATACTCTACTACTGCTCGACGCCGTCACATGCCTTAGTAATAAAGGCACTTTTAATTGGCTAACCGCAAAAATCTAAACCGGGTAACCACTCAAGGGAGATTCTCGTTGTGGTGAACCGGATAGTACCCAAAGATCAAATAAAAGGAATATAGATTTAGAAGAAACTTTGCGTATAATTCATATGTCGTAAATTCGAAAGTTATTTATCATTTACCGGTTATAGGATTAAGTATACTGCGATCAGTATCAACGGTCGAAGTTTGATTTGCTCATTTCAATATATCGTATTAGTGCGTACTACCACTTTGTGATAATAAGGTTGAAGGTAAGAAGAATAGGGTAAGAAAATAAGGAGAAATATAATAATTGTTATCTGAGACTTTAGACGAAACTATCGAAATGTCAATAGTAGCTATTAAAAACGCAGTTTCGGACTATGTTTCTTCGAAGAAAGATTCAGGTAAAACAGCACCCCTTCTAACAAACGATAATGGTTCTCACACTTCTCACAATGCATATGGTTCGACGAACGGTGATTTAGAAAATGGTAACGGAACTTCTTCACAGGGTAATAATAATGGGAAACATAATTCATCAGGTTCAGACAGAGACGCTGATACTTTGGGGGGTTCGTCCGATAACAATAATCGTAATGGTAATAGTAATGGTGGACTGTTCAATAACGTAGACCCTCGTGTAATCAGTGATTTGGTCATTGGGTTAAGTGATGGTTTGACTGTTCCATTTGCTCTAACGGCAGGTTTGTCATCATTAGGTGATTCTAAATTAGTTATTACGGGTGGGTTTGCAGAGTTAATTTCAGGTGCTATATCAATGGGTCTTGGCGGTTATTTAGGTGCTAAATCTGAGGGTGATTATTACCATGCTGAAGTCAAACAAGAGAAAAGTGCCTTTTACGATAATCCAACTATGATCAATCACGAAATCGAAGATATTTTATTAGATATTAACCCAAATTTTTCTGATGACACAATTCTATCATTTATCAAAGACTTACAACGAACCCCAGAGCTAATGGTTGATTTTATTATCAGATATGGTAGAGGTCTAGAGGAACCTGCCGAAAATAGACAATTGATTAGTGCTGTTACAATTGGTGGAGGTTATCTAATGGGTGGATTAGTACCATTGTTACCTTATTTCTTTGTCCAGCAAGTGGGAACAGGTTTAATATGGTCGATTATAGTAATGGGAATTACTCTATTTTGGTTCGGTTACATAAAGACTCAAGTATCGATGAGTGATGCTTGTACTTTAGGTAAAAAAATTTCTGAAGGTTTACAAATGGTCGTAGTTGGTGGTGTGGCAGCTGGTGCTGCTTTCCTACTAGTTAAGACCCTGGGATAGAAAAAGCACAAAAACAAACAAACGAATCAAATTAAATTTTACCATCTAGTCATTCTATAACAATAATCATCGTTTTGATGCAATTTTTTTTCTTTCTAAATGGTTGAGGAAAGGAAGGTTAATGGAAGTTTATCCTTATCGTTATTATCTTTGTTGTTGTTGTTATTGTTGTTGTTATTGCCCTCGAATCAGTTTACTTGGATCTTTCATTCATTTAATTCTCCTCTTTGAATATCCATATCTCTGACCCTTCCTTTTGAATCTTCCCTTCTCTCTTCCTAAATGTATATTATTACATATATAAATATAACCGAAGGTCTTCTATCTACTTATGTTAATTCCCCTAGTAATTTTTATCTTTATTTCGTTTCTAACATGGTCTTCAAAGTTTCCACGTCGAACATAGAAGATCCATCTTTAAGAACTTGTGCAATCATAATTAATGAGTTACTTGTAAAATCAGGTGCATCTCTTAAGGAATTTATATCATCACCGTAGTTTTCAAATAGTAATTCCAAATAAGAATTTTTCAGTTGTGATGTAGATTGTGATTCTTCTTTCGATTCACGGATCTTCTGTTTAGCATCATTAATTGCCTCGTTAACCCTTTGTAAATCCATGGAAACATCATCATTATTTCGTGTTGATTTACCATTCAGTTCAGTTCTTGTAAATGGAATATTATTCAACGATTCCTTAGTGTTTCTAGATAGTGTTTCACGTTCTGGTTTTGCACTAGCATCTGGCATTTTTTCA
This sequence comes from Zygosaccharomyces rouxii, assembly GCF_000026365.1. Lineage (NCBI taxonomy): Eukaryota > Fungi > Ascomycota > Saccharomycetes > Saccharomycetales > Saccharomycetaceae > Zygosaccharomyces > Zygosaccharomyces rouxii. Next base: position 782,302 of record NC_012990.1, on the reverse strand, counting down.
TCTTCATCTTCTGATAACTGGTAGGCTGCTTGGAGTGCTTCACCTGCACCAGTATCAGATGCCTTTGTTTCTTCCTCTGACGAAGAATCTGAAGAATCTGAAGAATCCGATACTTCTGTGGTTCTTCTCTTCTTCCGTCTTCTCGACTTTTTAGCAACGTTATCAGCAGCTCTAATATCACTTTCCACCATTGATCAATGATATGAATACCGTTATTCCTGTGACTCTTCTGTATTGATCTAGTTCATTCTTATGCTCATCTCATCTCATCGCTTATTCAATTTTTTTTTTTTCATCTACAGGGTAACGTTGTTGTTTGATAGCGCCGCACTACGATATTTTACAGCGGTAACTCAAATATATAACTTCTATCTACTAAAAAAACTTGTCCATCTCTACCAATGCATAATCCAAAATGTAACTTTGTTCGACAAGACTTTCCACACGAGCATAATGTCTCTTACTGTAAGGTAAAATAGCATCAACGATTTGTACCATTCCAGGTATTTCACTTAGTTCTGCGATATTATGCTGTAACAATATGCATCTAACTGTTCTTTGTGCAATACTGTGGGTCCTAGAATTAGTATTCCAATCTCTACATCTCTTCATCAACAGCAACAATTTCTCATTGCTTAAATTAGAAATTGTCTGGTCCAATTCTCTATTAAAGATTACTTTAGAATCTTTCCTCTCGTCATCATCCATACTTCCTAAGGATTGCTTCAAAACTCTGAACAATCTCAAGGGGTGATCCAAAGTGATGGCAAGTAAGAAGGCATTGGTCCAATCACCTTGTGATAGATAATTCTGTAAAGATTGTTCTTGTTCCACTTTCAAATGTTGTTGCTCGTTATGTTGTTGTCTTTCTTGTTCAGTACTATCTTTCCAGAATTGGAACACACCGTCTGCATCGGCACTTACAATCAGGTCACCATCTTCGGCAACACATAGCGCCCATATCCTATTAGTATGACCATCCAAAGTCTTCACACATTCACCGGTGCTACAATCCCATATTTTCACAAGACCATCTGCACTACTACTGACTAACTGAGTCTGTTTGTTGATGAATGAGCACCTTTGTACTGCATTGGTATGACCTTCAAAAGTCTTTACCACGGCAAAAGTGTCTAGGGACCATATTTTTATGGTCTTATCACCAGAGCATGTTGCAATTAATCTTTCGTATTGACAAAATGCAACATCCCAAAGACCTCTTCTATGGTTTGCCAAGGTTGCCTTTACCTCACCAGACTCTAAATCCCACACTTTACAAGTCTTGTCATAGGATGCAGTAGCAAATGTAGAATCATTAGGTGCCACTGATAATGCATTTATATCCTTTTCATGGGCTCTACGTGTGTATTCTGATACTTTGACGACTTGCAATTCGAAACTCTCATTAGAAGCAACTGGTTTAGGTACTGCCCACTTCTTTACAGTTAGATCGTTGGATGCAGTTAAGATAAATTCTGGCCAACCTTTATGCATGATGTTTGGTAGGCCAACTGCAGTCACTGCTGATGAATGACCTTCAAATTTTGCATACGGTACGAATTTATTGGAATTTGATTGATACCACCATAAAATGGCAGTACTATCCTTGGAAGCGGTTGCCAACCAAAGACCATCCTCCGTAGCGTCGACAGCATTTAGCAAATCTTTATGACCTTCGTACAATTCCACGTCAATAGGTAAACCACCCTCCATAGACACTGGAATAATTCTCAAGGTTGGAGAATTGGTTGCCAAGGCCAGCTTGTCAAGTTCAGGTCCCACAAAATTCATATCTGCAATTGTACCATGGTTACCGGCAATGTAGGATTCAACTTCTATTAAAGCACTTTCACTCTCCAATGCTTCTTCTAAATTTATTAATGCCAATGTTTGATCAGATATGACCATGTACAATTTGGAACCACCCAAGATGGATAAAACACCCACAGTAAAGAGTTCTTCCACAGGTTTATGAGTTCTTTTTACAGCTTTACCACTCTCTAGGGATATCAGTTGTAAGAAAGCATCACTACCTGCAGTGTATATGAGTTCAGAGTTTGCAAATCCACATGATTCCACCTGTTGGCTTACTGGTAAAGTTTTTAACAATGTACATTTTTTCTTAAGGTTAAATTGCCAATAATTAATAACATCATCTCTACCACCTGAAATTAAAAATAATTCGGATTCGTCATTGTTCTTGGATTCGTGGAAATCTATACCTCTGACAGCCGCTGTATGCTCCTGAACGGTGTGAATACATTTCCTCTTGACTAAATCCCATATCTTCACCATACCATTAGTATCACCGGACGCCAGTAACCAAACCTCACCATTTTGTTCACCATAGAATTTAACACTGGAAATTGTACCACCATGTCCTTTCAAAGAATGGGTTACATACCCATTTTCGACGTCTACGACAGTAATGCTACCATCAGTACCACCAATAGCTAAAAGTGTCGAGGTAGAATCAGAATCAACCACATAGGAGGGTGAGGAAATTTTCATCGATCTAACTATTTTACCTTCTCTAAGATCAAATATCTTCAAAAGTTGTGCCTGTGAGGCGAAACATAGATATCTTCCATCGGCAGTAAGTTTTAAAGCTGTAATATCTTGCTCATCATCATTCTCAATAGTGAACAGAGTTTTTCTCTCAGGGACTAACTGAATAATGTTAATCTCATCAAGTACAGGTGTAGCCAATATTGAACCATCAGAAGAAACTGTAGCGACAGCACCACTACCTGCATATATTGGATTCAATGCAGTATTCGAATAACTTGATTTTAAATCCATTGCGAATCTTTGAAAACTACAATTCTGTCCTCTTTGTTCTTTGAGATGAGATGAGATGAGATGAGATGAACTCAAAATTTTTCACCTTTACTACAGAGCGCTGAAAAAAAAAGTTCAAATGCTCATCACTATATATTAAATACATATATATATAAAAAAATGCATATTTTAAAGTTAAGAATAAACATTATATGGACTATAAGGCCATTTATTGATACTAAGGAATACTTCACACTTTTTTGAAAAAATGCAATAAATAAAATACAATTGTTTATAAGAAAAAGATAACAAACAAAAAAAAAAATAAAATAAACAAACCCAAATAATGTTAAAAAAAAAAAATAACTGAAAATTAACTCCATCCATCTATCATTGTAAACTCTCATTGAATTCAAAAGCATTAGATGTGACTCCACTATTGTTGAAAAAACCTTCAATGTCTGCTAGCGCACTTTCGCTAAATAACCCATTTTTTGTAAACCTCAGGTTTTCTGCTGCTGCTTCCACCATACTTTGCCGACGTCTCCAAAATGGACGACGACCCACATCGTTGAGATCTACTGGTGCCGTTAAAGAGGCCAGGATATCTGCATCAGTGACTTCCATGGCTGCTGCATCTTCTTCAGCCTGAGCATCGAAAAATTCAACGTTATTCTCTAAGAGATCACTGTTGTCATTCCCCAAAATTTCATGAATTTCTGCCAGACCAACGCTTTTAACGGAATTCTTCCTCGATCTCTGTCCCTCGGTCTCCTGCTGTGCATCTTCAATTGCACGATCCATGATAAAATCAGAATCTGGAAGTTGTAGAGATGCCTCTCCTTCATCTACGCCAATAGCCTCATGACTTTGTACACCATTCTCCTTTTCAGCACGCTGCCTGTCTCGTTTCAATTTCAAAAGTCTCTTTCTCTTCTTCAACTTTCTCTTCTTTTCGTTTTTCTTCCGTTGTAATTCTTTAACTTTATCTATCTTTCTTCTAGTACGTTCACTCCCAATATAACCAATGGGCACTTTTCTGGTGGAATTGGCAGGCAACATAACTTCATCATCTTCATGGGAATTGACACCTTTATTCCTAAAGGCAGATAGGGGAACTGCAGGTCTTTGGTACCAATCGGAAGCCGCTTGAGAATATGAGGGAGCAGGTGCTTCCTCATCTTCCAGCTCACTCATATTCAAAAGTTCGTTCAAAGTCAATTCGTCACCGTTAGCAGATGTGACTTCATGAGGGGAGTGGTATTCTGGGCTTTGTGATTGAGCTCTCTGTTGTTGTTCCAATAAATGCTGATGTTCTTGTATCAAGGGGTATAAGGACTTGGTGGAAAGACCATCGATAATCGTGAAAGGTTTACTATCGGTTTCCCAAGTTCCAAGTTTAGGAGGTTTCAAGCCAACAACATTTGCGCTAACGACTTCTTTAGCCTTGGTACCAATGTTTTTACTTCTAGAACTAGGAGGTGGTAGATTATCGTCCTCATCAGTGGATTCGTCATTGGCATAAGTCACGGTCTCCACGGCATCCTCTTTACTATCCTCCTCCTTTTCTTTCTTGTCTGCATCTGTATCATCAGTCATCATTTCAGAGTATGAAGTGGATGCATCATCTTCACTGTAATGGAAATAAAACGAATCTGGATCCAAATCATCAATGTCGATAAACACATTGCTCACGCTGGAATCGTCTTGCAATTCATCGTCCGTCTCTCCAAGCTCCAATTCTAACCCATCAGATGTTGATTCAACGGATTCATCAATTTTTTCCTCACCATTTTCATGGCCTTTTTTATCCTTGGTAATCTTCTCATCATCAGAGTCATCGCTGGAAGGTATATTAGCGATATCCATTAAAATGTTATCATATTCGTCATCAGAACTGATATCAGAAGCAGCCGCAGATCCCAAACGACGCAAGGGCGAATCGAAATCCAATTTCTTCTTCAACTCTAGGCTTCCACCATTGAACCCACTCTCGCTATCGTCTTGGTCATTGTTGAAAAAAACACCGAACATAAATTCCTCATCGTTATAATCGGACTTTGCCTTCTTGACCCCCGATTTCTTTACTCTACTGCGTTTCTCTTTAAGCTGTTTACGTCTCTGTATACGCTCTTTCCTTTCTAGCTTTTTAGCTTCCCTTCTGTTTTTTCTTAGCATCTTTTCATCAGAGGTAAGCAGTGGTAAAGATGTGGAAAGACTGAGTCGAGGTTCACTACCATCTTCACAGTAGTAAAGACTGGCGAATTTGGGATCTTCGAAAAAGGGCATATCAAAGACAGTCATCATTTCATCGTCTTCATCATCACTTTCATCATCGCCATCAACCGATCTATTCTGCTCTGCCGCTGATACACTCATCGTTTCTGGATCAGATCCAGATTCTCTTATGCTACCGTCAAATGAAATATCATCGTCATTTTGCAATGCAGATATCATGTTTTCTTCTTCACGTAGAACATCACCATCCTCATCTTCATTAGGATCTAAACCATTCTCAATACCTACCAAATCGTCTTCGTCTTCGATGGCATTGAAATATGCATCTTGGTCAATATTGTATTCCGAGTCTTCTGAATCTGAGAAGTGCGGTACATGCAGTTGATTCAGATTGTCGTCTGGCTGAATTTCTAGGGAGTTGTTATTAGAGGTATCATCAGCATCTTGTACTTCTTCACCAATGTCTTCTTCACTGTCTTCATCATCAACTTTACCAAACCTTATGCCGTCGTCATCTTTTCTAAATTTAAACGATAAAGCTTCAGTATTCACATTTTCTTCATCCATGTCACTACCATCAGTGGAACTTACAGCTTGCTCATTTTCCAATATAGGACTAATAGGTTCCAATTCAGTTTTTCTATCAGGTTGCCGGCTTTCCGTGGCCAATCTTTTGGAATCTCTTTCTTCACCTAAATTCGAACCATCTCTTTTCAAAGCAGACAATGCCTTCATAGATCTTTTCTTTCTCTGTGCCTGCAGTTTAACAAAATCTATATCCTCTTCTGAAGAACTGGTATCATTACTTTCACTCTCGGAGTCTGAGTTGTCATCATCATCATCATCATCATCATCATCATCATCCTCGTCGGACTCCTCATCATCACCTACTTCCTCGTCATCACTGGAGACAGCTTGTTCAGGTACGGAAATCTCATTGCCATTCTCGTTGTCATTTTCATCATCGTTCGCATCGTCATCATCGTCATCATCGTCCTCTTCTTCTTCTTCTTCCTCCTGGATGTCAGATGAATGACGTATCAGTTTACTTCTCTTGCCTCCAGCATTGCTAGATATACTTCTAGCTCTGTCGCTTCCTCTTCTCTCTTGTTTCTTAGGGTCTGCATCTTTCTCATCCACATCAGATCCTTCACTGACTGAAGAGTCTGAACTGTATAAAAGACTGAAACGCCTGGGCCTCGTAACAGGTCCTAAATGGTTATTCTGTGGGTATTTCTTTGCTAAAGGTCCTGGTAATTTTTTACCGACTTGTCCACTATATAAGGGACTTTTTCGAGAGCTACTACCCTCTGTCATATTCTTCTGCTTAATATTACTTTAATGATATAATCTATCTTGCTCAAATATTACTCTATCCAAATCCAACCGATTGATTTTTTTTCTTTAATTTTTTTCTATATCTTTTCAATTCCTTTGTATAAAAAAGTTTCTAACCCTGCGAATCAACACTATACTAGGTAATTCTACCCAAGGAATCTATCTAACACCTTTAAACAACTTCAAAATGATTCTTTTTTCCTTTATAAGACTCTTCTTCTTTATCTTGTTTGCATATTAAAGGTTCTTAAGATGAGCTGTGAAGGGAAAATTTTCAACTATTTTTTTCTACTGAAGGACATGGAGACAGAGCACATGACCTTTAAATGGGTGATCTGGATCATGAACGATAAGAAGGTGCGATGAGTTCAGAATTACAATGTTCAATGCGCAACACAGCTCATATTGGCGGTTCGATAAGCAATGGAATTGGATCAGTTCCCACTGGAGATTCTTTGGAAACTACTGCTGGCATGTCCTCTGGAATTGAGACTGGTAAACAGAAAGTTTTATCACTTACACAACGAATTATACAGGGAAAAAACATTGCAGATAGTGGATACTGTCGATGAGGAGGAAAGATTTTGGAGTGAGTTGAAGAATCCAATTGCTTCCTATATCAAAAGTTTAGACTTTCTGCGAAAAGATGCTAGAATGATTTACAGAACCTCAAAGGATACGCAGGAATTTATCGATGACTCATGGTTTATCATTTACAGTGCACTGAGTTGTCCGTTGAAATGTTGGAACAGTCCTGCATTATGTGAGAGGGATTCCCTTGATATGCAGAAGCCCATCTATGCAGGCGAATGTGTAGTGCCCGTTGATTGCCACGATGGGATTATTAGTACCAAGACTGGTCGCAGCATACCTTTAAACGCATGGTTTTTCATCGATAAACCAATAGCAGCATCCAAGGTCCCAGGGTTTGTCACTGAAATTAGACAATCGCAGTATGGTGCTTACAAGAAAAGGAGCACCCAGGGAAACGTGGCAGATTTTATCAAGGAGAGAGGTGTATACTGCTTTAACTTGGGGGATCTACCAGACATCTTCCTGAATAATCAAGATCATAAGATAAATGGCCATTATTTCTGCCCATTTGAAATACGGTTAGTAGAAGTGGGAATGGCACCACCGACTTATTTTGAAAATTCTGAAATTACATTCTTAGGGTACGACTTTAACAGTTATGGCTTCGGCAAACCGTGGATATTGTTTAAATGTGATCGAGATTTTGAAGCGAGTATCTTTAACCCTTTTGAAAGTTACCTAGCAGAGAGTCTTGCCAAATTTACAGGTGCGTTTCCCTTCAGCCACATCGATTGGCCTTCACAGACGGCAGACACCGGAGAAGAATCTATTGAACCTTATTTTGATCCTAATCAAAGAGCTATGAGACACTTCGTGTACAGATTTCCAAGAGCTCAGCAAGATTGGAATAAAGAACGGACCGTAGCCGATTGGAGGGCTCCACATCTTATTCAATAACTGCGTAACTCTATTATGATGATATAAAAGTGCTTTCAATTATAGATATCCCCTTTTGCCCGGCATGGGTTGAAGACTGACAGTATTGATAGATATAGGGCTTAATGTGAGCGATGTTTTCAGCCAAGCTTTTCACTAGCGAGGGTAGTTCGCCCATAATATCATATCGATTTACTAATCTTAAATGTTGTTCCACAAAACCCATGGGGAATGCAATTTGTGTCGGATATTCGTAACCAGTTTTGTCATCCTTAGTGGTTGCCTCGAACTGTATATTTTTGCCATTAATGCTAGATCCGACTGTTTCAATTTGGTTGTTCCTAGTGGAACACCAAATGGTTACCGTGGTTCGATTATACTCTTCGGTCGTGGTGAATTCCATACAGAGTAAAGACGTTGTCAATGATTGGAAACAGAGGAAATTCCACCTGTTCGCAGCCTTATAGGGAACTAAACCTTGAACCGCATCTATATAAAGTCCCGGAACTTTGTCTAGTTGAAGGTCGACTTTTTCACCTTTTGAATCGAGATAACTTATATTACCACAACATTGAGCTCTAGGTACAAACAAGTGCCTTACCATCTTCTTGGAAAATATTGCATCTCTCTGTTTGCTAATTTCATCCTTAGTTAGTGGTTTATCCAGGTAATAACTGCACCCGTCAGGATTTACCAAGATTCCGCGGTAAAGATCTACCACTAAATCGATCTTCAGTCCATTAGTATTACTTCCAACCGGGATATCTACCTTTATCTCCAATTTCGAAATTGCTGAACTATCTAAACTATGCTTGAATGCAAATGTTGCCCGCGATGAGTTGACCGTCAACTCCGAGAATTCTTTGATATCTTCCAGTTTAAAACTTTCCCAAACGTCAGCTCGAGATTCCTTTTCTTCATTCTCCTCACTTTCTTCGCTACGGAAACTCTTAAAGTTCAACTGAAATCCCTTATAGATACCTCCTATTACGCTAGAATAGAGCAGTTGTATAAATCCACATCTCCCAGATTTCAAATCTGTGAAATAAACCGTCTGTGTCTCAATTTTCGTCTCTGTTGATTTTTTCACAGCACTAAGGACCCTATTACTTTTGTGTGAAGGTTTATGTAGGCTTTTAGCATACCATTCTAATTGCTCCAAATTGTCGACTATGGTGTAGTCATCTTCCGATTGTACTTCTCTCACAGGTACAAATCTAACTCCGTCCTTATTACCCCAATGCATTGTTAAAATCCTGTAGCACACAGTTTTTTCCCCAGAGGCATAAGGTCAAGATACGATTACCGAGGGCTTTTAAAGAATTCCTCCTTATCCCCCCGTACAATACTCCCTCTTTGTGGACAGGACTAGGGTGTCAGGATTTAGTTCTCGACGACTCAATAACCCTTGAAGATCCGGTGATGAGAGATCTGGATGACAATATGTTAATGACTCCCAAATAAAGCTTACAAAGGATCAGTATTAGTTGGTTACCCTTATACCTTATCCTTGTGGTACGGTAGCTTCGGAGTTTGCTCATCGAGGATTTACGCACTCTCTGCGCGGATTCTCGCAGCCGCTAGATGAGCGGCGGTAGCTACCTTGGGCAGAACGATGAAGAATAGAAAAAATAAATAGCTTTGAAGTTTAAGGTCTATATAATGTATTTTTATTCGGCGCGGAATGGCTGATATATGAAGTCCTCTGAACATCCAAAGGGACTTTCGATTTCGACTGAGTAACGACAACGAGAAGTTTCGGTAATCTTTTTCAATTCTTGTTTATCGCTACATTGCACGAAAACAGTAGCAGATCTCCTGGGACCATCCCAACACTGGTCACCGTTTTCAAACTCTAGTTGCAATCCATTGTTCAATTGGTACAAATTACCAAATAGGTAATCCTCCTCTTCGTCTGTCGTTTCGCTAATCAGATGTTGCACCAGTTCGTCATCACCAGAGTAATTAATTCTAACGTATTCCTTATATTTGAGCAGAGCCAACTCTTCGTTGAGACGCAACGACTTGAAATTACCAATGAGAACGCTGTTCTGATCACCAGATTTCTCTTTTTGCAAAATTTGACCATTGTACTGAATTCCATAAATGTAAGCATCAAGATTTTTCTCCAGGCTGAGATTTGTTGCATCGATGAGAGCTTTAATGTATTTAGTCCTTTCATCAGCACCTGAGGATTCTTGTTCAACCAAGCTGGTCAATTCCTTTCTTCTAGCAGCCATTTCAGCCCTCAAAGATCTAACGTCTTGTTCATGTTTTTCAATTTGACCTCTCATATCTGGCTTAAAAAAGTTGGGGATTCCTCCAACCCAATTTTGAACCTGTTGCATAACACCCGTTTGACCAGCTTCATCTTGATTTTCAAGCGAAGGTGAAGAACTAACTAATTCGGGAGCCTTTTCAATGACAAATGATTTCAAATGATCCAACTCATCCATCAAATCCTGTGGTAGTCGAACAATGTCCACGGTGGCATACTTCTCAGTATAGTGTTTAAATGCCTCTGCAGCTTGCCTCACACCTTGATCCTGATAGTTTCTGTTATAATTTTCCGCGACATCTTGTAATATTGAACGTAATTTGTTAATGGCTTCCATGATAACTTCAGTATACTCAGCCTTACTCAAAATGAGCATATCCACAAATGTAGCTTTACCCTGAATATACTTGGCGGGTTTGTCAGAAAGGCCGTTTGCAAATAATTCAGGTAATTCTGTTTGAAAGTAGACTAACAGCTGCTCACGTTGTTCATTGTCATTTCCTGGATTACAACTAATCTTGGACAACTTCTTTAGCTTGTAAAATTGATATTTTTTCACATTTTCATTGACGACCAAATCCATTAGATGGCTGGAGTAGTTTTCTACCAACGCATCAAGGATCCTTACCAAATCTTCATAAGCCCTACCAACTCTAATAATTTCGCTCAATTGATCATTAACGGCATTCGCAAGAGCATCCACATGTAACTGTTCAAATTCATAGAGTAATGGATTTTCTGCTTTTAGCTTTTCGGCATAGTCGGCCTTCTCAGAGGCAAGAATCTTTTCATTATTGGACAATTGTTCAGATAGACTCCTAATCTGTTCTGATAAACCTTCTTGAGTCTTTACAGGTGCTGGAGATTGTGCTTTCAATTGCAGTAATGTCTGCATACCATGATGATGGTTTTCCAACTCTTGTTGGACAAATTTGTCAAAGGATGTGCGCAAATCACTACATTGAGTACCTCTATAAAACACCTCACCTTTGGTTAATTGCTCGTCAGAGCAATCACAGCAGTCACAAACACCATCTCCAACCTTACTCTGAGATATGTAACGTGGTAAAAATTCACCATTCTTACAGTAGAATTGTGGTGCCTTCATACCACATGCACCGGTACCTGGTTCATCAGAGCCATCAGGACAGTCGCAAATCCCATCATTGATTTGAGTGGCTTCAATAATCACATTTGCATCACCAAGACATGCCCATTTCCCGTCATCTCTGGGTTCGTAGATGGATTGTCTGGATTCAGGTACACCAACAACACCTTCAGAACCTTTTACTAAACTGAAAAGGGAATATAACCCGAGAAGACCATATTTCAATTGACTATTCACCATGATCAAAGTCCGAAACCCCCCCAATATAATGATCTTTACCTTTATAAGCTGTCAAATGCATCGATAAGACATTAAATATTTTTTCAAATTTCAATTTCCATGTAGGCTAAAAAGCAGCTGAACCCTTATTTCAAAGAACAAGAACAAAGACTGACAAAAAGAGATCCAGACTGCAATTGAAGTCGACCATCAGGGAGATTTGGAAGAAGCTTAGAGGTACCAGAAACCTACTAAAGTCACCTATCTTGAGTACCACCAGAGATCACGTGAAAGTGTTGAAAAAAAAAAAAAGTCATTTTTGGGCAAAACCAAAACATCATCAACTGAAAAGACCGAACTTGATGGGATTTACCATATATGTCCCATTTTCTAGAGTTGCCAAGATCTGTAATTCAGACTAATAGCTATTAAATCAGTTGCTACTAAATTGGAAAATAGTATATAATAGAATACTGTGATATTAAAAAAGCCAGGAGAAAATTTTGTGGAATTTTAGGAGAATCGAACATAGGAATAACGGGAATGTTACAAGGACTGCCCCTAGATGTGGTATTACGAATATTCTCGTTACTAAACATGAATGACCTGGTGCAAGTTGGTAAATGTTCGCACCTTCTGCGGCAACTAGCAAATCATGCTCTATTAACGAAGAACGTTTTAATTAGTGCTCATTCGAATTGGATTAGGGATTCACTGTTCTTTGATATGTCTCGGATGGATTTGGAGTTTATACGGCATGATGAAGACGAAGGGCATGAAGAGCAGGAGAAAGAAGATAATGATGAACAACTTCTCATGGATATGTACGCCAAACCAATTATGTGTAACAACGAGGAGACACTGTCCTATATGAGAATTTTACAGGGAGTTCACGAAGAAGATACCAAGCTTGTCGAAACGGATCATGTAACATCACCCGACCCTAATGATTGGGATGCTAAGTTGGAAAAGGCTTTAAAGGTACTTTCACCGGCTTGTTCGGATTATTCTAAATCATCTGCAAATTCAACTTTTTCAGAATTACCACCGAGACTATCCAACAGTGAGTGGAGCTCTCCCATAAATGAACTAAATACGCTATCAGATGTATCTGTTCATGGAATCAGTGATTGTGAATCTACCTCCTCCGCTAATTCTTTGGATAAATTAAGATCTTCCAACAAAGTTAGGGACAAAGCTGCCTTGTTTGAAAAACTAATGGCAGAGGACGTCAACCACACTACTCGCTCTCAAGGTAAATCGATGAAAAGAAAATCCTATGGATTGTTATCCCACTTTTTCCCCGATCGTAGCTTTGACACTAGAGACAGAAACGTTTCTCAAGGGTATATCGAAGAACTGGCAAGGTGCAACGGGGAACCTGCAGCGACCACAGCCCCAGGGGAACTTCAAGATACACAAGCAAATGATAATACACTAGAATGTACCGAGGAACCATTGTCTAAGAAAAATTACAGGAACAATTCGAAAGGAATCCAACGGAATAGATTAAAAGCATTTGTCACACAGGGAAACAGGATATGTTACGAAAAGATATAATAACGAGGAAAAGAAAACGAGAATGAAGAAACAAAAAACTGCCATGGTAATAAATTTATAATCACCTTTTATATAATAAAATTCGGTATATTGATGTTGATGAGATGAGCTTACCCGGATCTTGCATTAGGTACTTCAAAACGCTTTAACGAGCAGAAAGTCCGCCTAGTGGGAACCATTCAAAACGGACTGAAACGAAACAATACCATTTCCTAGCCCACCATTGTGCCTGATTCTCATCACATCATGAGTTCTGAATCTGATAATCATCAAGCAGCAACTCCAACAGCTCCAGCGGCTCCAACAGCCCCAGCAGCTCCGGCAGCTCAACCGTCTAGAAAAGAGTACAATACAAGGTTACTTTGGCCCGATATGATAAAGACGCCAAATAATACGTGGACTTTTAGCTGTAAGGAAATTGTTGAAAAACTGGGCACAAACCCCCAGGCTACAGCTGAATTGAAGCGCAATATGGAAAAATGTCTAATATATTTTTACACCGTCAAGAAAGTTCTCAACCTTTTTGATCATACCTATACGGCCTCATGCATGCTGTTCTTTAGATACTGGTACGTTTATGGACTACCACCATACCTGCCAGATTGTATTCACATTGCACAAGCCATTTTAGTGACAGCTTGCAAGACTATGGAAAATAATAGACCCATCGATGCATATATTAAGGCTACTTGTGACTATTTCATCAAAGAAACTACTGGATTGAGAGTTAGGCAAAACTTGGATAAATTAAAGTGGGACGTTAGGGATAGGCTAGTAAGCAATGAGAAAAAAATATTGTGTTGTTTTGGGTTTGATTTAAACTTAGAGAACCCAAAGGAATTAATCGAAGATATGTTTAGTGGATTTTACCGTTTCAACAGAGATTACAATTTGCCTGATGACTTTACACAAATCTTCCCCAAAATTTTACAAGAGGCACGTAATTTTATCGTTCAAGCTGTAACACAACCGGTATCGTTACTATGCGATGGTTATACTTTTGTCGCTCTGGCACTAATATACTGTGGTTTACAATACAAGAAAAACGTAGATGAGTCGTTCCAATTCCCATCAAATTTCTTCAGAGATAAATTTCCGGTCTTGGTAACTGCACAGCGGTTTGGACAGTTCTTTAACGATTATAGAGTTTTGGAAGAGAACTTTTTTGATTTAAAGAGTAATAAGAGAGAAAAATTACAAATTAGCGTTCAAGAGATTGATGAGTTGATAAATGAAGATCCATTACCGGATGGTGAAGTAAGTGATCCTTACGACTACAATTTAATTAAATCTGGTGAAGTGAGACAAGAATTAAAGGATCACATTCATAAGAGAATCAGAGACATTTATGAAAGAACAGTGGCGGAGACGAAAAAAAGGATGTCACCGGAAAATGTAGCTGATTTAGAACAAAGTAAGAAAAAGTTGAAGACCTAAAAGTACTTTTCTTATTATCATATGTTTGCCCATTTTATTATTATTATTTTTATTTATTTTTTTTCCCGGCGGTGATACTTTGGCTTCGCTAAAGTACATGAATTAAAAAAAATGAAACTTTGTGTCAATTTAGATCGAAAAAAATAAAGTCTGGTAATTATTTTTTTAAATTGATATTGGATTTAAATATTCACTGTTGTTCTCGAATTATTTTCCTCTGTTTTCCTCCCATATTTTATCTCAAGCAAGAACATAACGGAAACTATTGTTAAAAAGTTGACAGTCAAATGCCTAGTGCCGCCGATATTAGACGCCGTAGAAATGCCAGTAAGGAGTACAGGCTATGCATGCTTGTTCTTGGGGAAAGGGGAATTGGTAAAAAAACCTTTCTGAATAACTTATGTGGTAAAACGGTTTTTCCCACAGAAGAGAGGATTAAAGAAGTGCCGGAACCATCACAGGCTCATGCAAGTCCTGATATCCAATTAACGACCGAACTGGTCCAATTGGATGATGCCAGATCTACGCCGATCGATATCGTTTTGTTCCCAGGATGTGGTGATTGCATGGATAATACTTCTACACCTGGGAAAATAAAAGAATATTTGGATGCACAATTTGATATAGTCTTGAATGAAGAACTTAGAATCAAGAGAAGCCGAGTGGATACCGATAGTAGGTCTCATGTTTGCATTTATTTTATTAGAGCCACGTCAAGAGGTCTTCGAGAGTTTGATGTGCAGCTAATGAAACAGCTGGGAGATAGAGTCAACATTATACCAGTGATTGGTAAAGCGGACTTGCTTACATCAGAAGAATTGCAACACAACAAAAAATTGATCATGCATGATATCGCTAAACATGAGTTGAACGTCTTTGATTTTAAAAATGACAAACTACAGGATAGTTTGGTAGAAGCTGATGACTTTTTATGTGATGGGAGAAATGAGAAGATTCCAGACGTCAACATAAGGGACATGTTACCATTTGCCCTCATTTGTGGTGATAAGGAAATCACTGAACCTCGTGGTGAAATTGCACATGTGAGAAATTACCAATGGGGTCAAATTGTTGTGGAAGATGGTTCCAATTCCGATTTTATTTTTCTCAAGCACATTTTACTTGGATCTCATTTGCAAGAGCTGAAGGATGTTACTAACGATGTATTTTACGAAAATTATAGAACAAAGATGCTTTTATCCAAAAAAGTATCAGTAGAATATTCTCGTGAATTTATGGGCCCAGAACCTTCTCAATTACCTGCATCTGCTACAGGATCGAAACGCAGAAACGCCTTCAGTGTTTCATCATCTGTACCTGAACAAGAAAAGGATGAGTACATGCCATTCTCTAAAGAAATGGAGGAAAAGAATAAGATTATCAAGGCTTATCAGCAAAAGATCGAAGCATTAGAAAAAATGTTAAAGAATAATCCCGACGATGCTGCTGCCAAGGCCTGCTTGGAGGCTATTATGTAGACCTTTTACTTTTCGTTTCATTAGCTACATCTCTATTAAATGCCATTAAATATTTGAATCATTTCCAAAGGTAATTCTTCATGATTATCTATGTAACAGTCTTTCCAAAAGACTACCCATTCCATTCCAATTTTCCACATGGAATTTGAATATTCTTTAAAAGTATGAGCTTCACCAAGCCATTTATGCTTAACTTTTAATTTCATTGAGCTTAACATAATCGATAAATCATGATGATGTTCTAGTGGTCGATTTTCATCAAAGACCTCATCTACTATAACAAATTCACCAAACATGGATTTCAGTAAGATCTGCGGCGATTGAATCAATCTTGAATTGCTTTTAGTTTTCACATTATCCCACTCTTGGCAAATCTTGTCCAGTAGAGTGACACATTCTTTAGTCAATTTACTATCAAATGGAAGTTCGGAAGCCGCTGATAAAACCCCCAGATAGTATTTCTTCAGTGAATAGAAAAATTGTATTATTCCCATGTGAACTCCACCATATAAGACCAAACATTCCAGAATTTTATGTATACAGCGAATAATGGCTGGATCACCATTTAATTTGGTGGTCATCGATAAAATGTACCGCCTTATCGTATCGTTCAAATGCTCCCTTTGAACTCTAAGTGCCAGGTCATTAACATTGGGCATACATTCATATTCTGCCAAACTACCTTTGAAAATTGCTATGAATCTTTCAATTTCACCTAGTGATTCAAAGAACATACTCAAAATGTATCGATCTAAATAATTACCAGTAGTCATCATGGAAGGATCCGTACAGTCTATCACCGTAAACAACAAACTCTGTAAAATACTACCTTCATCCAATCTCAAAATTTCTAATTGAGATGTAATCTGTTTATCACCTTTTTCTTCAATTTCCTTCATTAGACATTTAGCACATAGTATGGCAAACATCCTCTCACAATCCTCCAAAAAATTCTTAATTTCACCTTCTAGTGGATCCAGTCGCTTAATATAGTAGATAAACTGCAGGCACCATCTAAAGTCAATGAATCCTTTCAAATAGTCACCATCAAAGTTTGCAAGATAAGCTAAAATGCCCTTGTTGGCCAAAAGGAGGAAAACTTTATAACAAAAAACATTTGGATGATCAGCGGTAGACTTCACTAATGCTTTGGCAACAACTTTAGGATTCACATTAAAATCTAACTCCACGTATTTTAACATCTCCTTGTTCATAAGTCCTTCTAACTGTAATCTTGTATAACAACTCTTGTCAAATATCATTCTCATCTTCTCTTCTGGACATAATATAAGTATCAATTTTGTAACTTTACGATAAAGTGGTTCTGAATATTTCAAAGATGTTTGAAATTCTTTGGCAATCAATTCAATCTCTTCATCCAGATATTCTAAAAGACTATGGTATTCAAACTTTCCCCCTGCGTAGCACAATTCTTTATCATAATGTTAGTCACCTTGTTTACATTCAAAAATCCATATAGAAAACCTCACGGGTATTTTATACCCTCTACTTACCATTATAATTCATCAGGATTGGCTAAAAATTTGATCCTTTTTATTTTTATACATTATTCAACGTTGGTGTCAGTGTGTCGTCGTAAGTAAATCATTTTGTGCTCTACGAGGAAGCGAACATGGAAAGAGAAGATCAAATCAACCGACTAAATTATCGAATACTAACTAATGGAAACCCATAAGAAATTCTCCGGTACTTGACTGACGTGTAATGTCTAATGGAATAATACAGAGTAATGATTCTGTTGAAAATTCTATGAAGGATCCAGCTATGCAAGAGACTCCCATCGCTGATCATCTAATGATCTCCAATGATGTCCCACACGCGACTGATGGGAGTAGAGATAATACGAGATCTATAGGGAATGGAAAAGTCTTCTCCAATGACAATGTTAATGAAAATAGTGGCGATTATTATTCTTCACCTCTGGTTGATAAAAATCGTGATATGGATGTATTTAGTAAAGAATCCAAGGGAGATGAGATCGAACATTTGCCGCAATCACCTCTAAGGCTTAATAAAAGGACACCTGATCTAGACAAGATTGCAGATTTCTTTCGAAACAATAGGACTCCCAAGCAGAAAAGACTTCTAGCTCAGTTTGAATCTTCAGTGACACAAGATACTCCGGTTTCTCAACGGCGGGATCATTCTCCTCTTCGACTCAAGAGTAATAAAAAATCATCTAGTACCGAATATGTGAGAAATCTACATAGTGTTGATGATGAACCTTCTCTAGAGGTGACAGAAGCAGATATTCAGTATAATTTGAATGCGAGCAGAGAGGGAAAAACTCTAGAGTCACAAACAGATTATGAACATACGAATAGATTGAAATTTTTTGGCCAAGGAACTCAATCTCAGGAAAAACTACAGACTCAAGGAATTCAGGAAGTCGAAAGTTTTCATCATGATAACGATACAATACAGAGACCAGATAACGATTACCATGAACATACCAAAATTTCCTCAAATGAAAAAGATCCTGATGTTTTCATGGGGAATAAAACCAACGATGAGAATATGTGCCATGAAGAAACTCGTGTAAATGATACCACTGACGGTGATATATCTGTACAATGGGTCTTCAGGTCCAATAAAAATGATCAAGAAAATAGTAACAAATCTACTCAGATAATACCCACCGGAGAAACGCAAAAAGATGAGATGAATAGCGAATTTCAAAATACCCAAACGAGTCTCTCACAGGCTAATGAAACACAAACTCAAGTCGTCGCTTCTTTCAACGCTCAAGAGACTCCAGTGGATCACAAGAAGAACGAAATGGAGTCACCGACGCAAATTGTTCGATCTCCTGAACGTAATATGGATGGAAACACGCAAGAAATCCCTTCTGAACCAGGCAGATTCAGTGGTGTTGGTGCTATCACCGAAGTTCTGGGAACAAGCCCCGCCTCCAAGTCAAGGGATATTATTGATGTCGAATCAAGGTCCAGTTCTCCAAGATACAGTGTACCTTCAGTGTCCAGAAATGATTCGGAGCAAGAAAGAGATAATCAGGGAAAGGTCTTACTGCAGATCTCAGGTAAGCCAGAATTATTTCCCAACTTTGATATCGAGCCAGGGGCGGAAGAGAATGCAGATAAAAACACAGCTATTGTAATTAGTGAAAATGACCTTACCCAAGACTTACCTGAACTAGAAGAACAGGGTTCACAGGAAAAGAGGAAAGAACAGGAGTCATTCAGAAGAATCGCAGATGGTTCATTTGAAGAATCACAAGAGATCACTAAAAAAACTTGGAAAAGAAGTGGAAGAACTAGACCAACCATTGTGCAAGAAGAGGAAGAAGAAGAAGAAGAAGAAGAGGGAGAAGAAGGAGAATTAGACGAGAGGTGCAGAAATCATCCGAAAAAAAAGTTACGACGTGGAGATACAGACCACGGTCATCAAGTTCAGGTGCAAACACCAGATACTAGTCCTCAGATTGATGGTGAAAAATCAGCCTTAACAGAACTTCGTTCTGGAAATGAAGTTCCATCTGAAAGTTGGTTGGAAAAAATTAGAGACTTCCCTCAAGATGTTAGGAAAAGGGAGGAAGATTTTTTATCTAAGAAAGATATCAAATTCGAGGATGCAGTTTGGTGTCAGTACAATCTCAACTACTGTTTTTACCCTGGCCGCCTGATTTCATACGATGAGAAGGCAGATGGTTGCTGGGTCGTCTTCGAAACTGGGCAATCATTGACAAAGAACGATGATATATATTACCTGGACATCAGGGTTGGTGATACGGTTAATTGGCATGGCAGAGTTCATAAAGTGATAGCATTGGAACGTAGAACTCAAGACCCCATTGTGATAAGGTGCATTCGCGGTTACGATACCATTCATCTCAAGAAACGGAATGTTTCTGGAAAACTAGGGAAAAAAACCTCTGTGGTACCGCTTTCATCGATTAGTTTAGATTTAAACGAATGGGCCAAAAGACCAAAAGTAATATTGGAGGAAGGTTCACATACCAGAGCCAAAGCCTTCAAGTTCCTGCAACATCCAATTCGTGGCAGGAAAAGCATCACCAGTTTATCCCCTAGGAAGGCCAGACTTGATTCAGGAGCAACGGGTAGACTGACATACAAAGAGGATTCTGATGATGAATCCAATGATAGCGTGGATTCTGTTGGTAAAAATGGTATAATTGAATTATCTTCTAAATTGGAATCGCCTGGCTTGAAAAGGAAACTATTCAATTCCCAGGATCCAGGGATCTTTAAAGACTGTTTGTTCATATTGTCTGGTCTTAATGAGGAGAAATATGAGCTTTCAGAAGTGATAGGTTCATTAGGTGGGAGAATCGTTGATGCAGGGTTCCCCGACTTATTTGATTTTGAATTTTTAGAGGAGAGAGACCAACATATTGAGAAATATACGTTGAATTTGGGCTGGAAATCCAATATAAAATCAGAAAACCTTAGGTTTGGGTGTCTTCTTTCTACAAAACATCTTCGAAGCTTAAAATATCTGGAAACTTTGGCGTTAGGATGGCCCACTTTACATTGGAAATTTGTGGAACGGTGCGTCTCCGATGGTAAATTATGCACGAAGAACATACACCAATATCTTTTACCTTCAGGTGAAAGTTTTAGATTAAACTCACGAAGTGAAGATCAATCTGGTATAATTAAATCCAACGATATTTTCCAATTTTACCTCCTGCTTTTGCAAAATGCATTACTCAAGGATCAAATTGGACATAATTATCACGTTTTATCCGACTACGTCGTCATAATTTTTGGTCATTCAGGACTGGATCAATTCATAAGATTCATACTAGCTTGTTTGGGTGTCAAAACGACATTCCAAATTTCTAGTAAAATTGGAAATTTTGCGACAATCCAGAATTTAAATGTTTTAACGAATTTTACTAATACTATTTTGCTAGGACAAGACAATTCCAAAATAATTATTTACATCAATGGGGACAATGGGCTTCCAAATGAAATTTTAGAAGAAATCAAGGGAAGAATTTGGGGAGAATTTGTTAATGGTGGACAAACATCTCCGAATTTTCATGTGGAATCGAAAGAATGGTTAATCCAAACTTTAATCAATGGAAATTCTGGGTTCGATTAATTTTTTATAAAACGGGGAGACGATTTTATGAGGGGCGGGATTATTGGAATCACTGCAGCATGAAGTCATTAACATAAAAAAGTTGTTATTTTTACACTATGTACAGTACAAGGGCGACGGGTAGTAAATACGATAAAAATACTAATAACAAAATAGGGACCTTGAATTTATTCTTTAATTTTTTCTACTCTTTGCAATCCACCCTCTTCCTCACAATAATTTGCGGAAAAAAAATAGGGCGTGTTTTGATATCAACAACTAAGAGTAATAGTAAAAATAATATTCGTTACTATAATTGTAATGATAATAATAAACGAGCACAAGAAACAAATCAGCAAAAGCCAATATCATATACATGTATGAAAAAAAATGCGAACTTATAAATAATCAAACTTGTGTTTGCAAAAATTTGTTAATTAAATCTCCTGAGCTGTGATTTTTTGTCATGGTAACGGTGCTATTAGATGAAGCATTTTTCGCCATAGTAGCGTTGGAACCATCTTCTCGACTCATTTTAAACATATTTGATTTTCGTCTTTTCTCATCAATACAATCCTCTAATTGTTGGAAATCTGCAATCATTTTTTTAAAGATGTGACAATGGGCATATATTTCTCTAATGTGGGTGAAAAAACATTTGGCAATGACAATATATTTATCCGAGAGTTGATACCTTTCTGCAAATCCTTGTTTGGAAAGATTACCTTCATCGTTGTTTGAGTTAACACTCCCGCCGACATTATCGTTCGCGTTGTTGTCGCTGTTGTTATTTTGATAACGAAGTAGATCAACTGATGATTTAGAAGGTAAGAAATCATTATCATTAGAAGTTGGAGAAGAAGGACTTTTGAATTGAATTTCTTCATAGTTAAAGGCTGTAGTTGTTGGTGATGCATAGGGGTAATAAGTCGGATGGTTATTATTGAATAGGAATTCGTTGGTAGGTTGCTCAGACATGTTAAGGAAAGATGCATCATTAAATGCATGTACCAAAACGTTATTAATCAACTTTTCCAATTTATGAGCATTGATTGTGGAAAACTTGGCTGATGCATCCGATTTTGGATGGTGCTGCAAATAAGTATTGGTCAATGAAACATCTTGAAATTTAGCAAATTCCATTGGATACAGGTTAGAATACTTGGGGATCAATAGATTATTTGCTAATTTCTTTAGCTCTGTGAAGATGCACAGTAACTTAAAATTTGGAGTGCATTCGAAATCGAGGATGAATTTAATCAAAATGAGAAAATTACAGTAAAAACCTTGACAGTTGAACAGAGACATGTTTGTCTTATCCAATTCGATAGCAGTACCATTTTCGTTAAGAGTAAGGAAATGGGACACATTTTTAATGGAAAAATTCAATGCCACTAGGAAATCTGTTAAGAGACTATAAGAACCTTTTGTTAAAATGTTAATGGATGATGGATCCAAAAATGAAGTAAACAGTTCCCTTAATTTACCGTTCCAGATTTTAGAACCGAATGTAACGTCAATCTTAGTGAGAAAAACCATTGACATTAGACAATTCCTCAAAGTGATACTATCAGAATTTAAAATATCATGAGCTGTAACGATATTTGGATCTGAATCTATCTGTGAAAGCTGTGTCTGATTGAGTTCCAATTTTTTGGTATCGATTCTTGTTAAAAATACATGGAATGGGGAAAAATTAATTTCATTGAATTCATAGTACAACATAGCCGTGGTCAAGCATTCGGGAATTGAATGCATACCAGTATTGTTGAAAGTGAAACTGTGATAAAATTTTTGGAAGTCTACAGTATATTTTTTCTTCGTGGACTTGCTGGGGACCAATAACGAACTATTCAGCCAAGTAGATTCATCATCAGGAATACAAACAGGATCCAAGTCCTTTTCATTGAGGAAAAGCTTAGATCCAACTCGATAGAAAATTTTGAGAAATTGGCAAATTTTGTAAACCATTAATGTACATCTGATTTTGGATTCAAAGAAAACATAATCACAGGGATTATCGAAGGTTAAATCTTTGTAGCTGGAAAAAAATTCATGACAATCGATAGAGATAATTTTCAAGAAATTACCCTTGATGATGGAGCAAATAGCACTCACTTGACGTTTAATCATTCCAGAGTCCATTCTTTCCAAATAATCTGCAAATAGTGCAAAGGTGATGCTTAAAATCAAAGATTGTATCAACCAAATTCGTTGACGATTTTCATAACGTACTCCCTCCATCGGGGTTTCACCAGCAGATTGTTGTCTCTGTTGTTGTTTACGTCTCTCCAAGTACACATGAAGAACACGGCGGCTAATCTCGTAAAGTTCCATAGTTCTCGAGTTACAACCTGATTTATAAATGGATCCAACGGTAGCCACAAAGAGGGGTAAACACGCAATGTTTGAATATTGTAGATACTGTGAATCTTCTTCATCATTCGTATCACCTTCATTGATATAATTCATCAAAGATGGTAAATCTAATTGGAAAAAATCAGGATGAATAAAAGCCGTATGCGGGTTAAAATATTTCTGAAAATACGACGAATATCCATTTAATTCACTGCAACTAGGTAGAATGAGATCCTTAGAGATGAAAACTGGATCTGAACCTAAAACACCATTGCAATGATTACTATAATATCTCAAAGAATGTAGACAAATTTGACGTAATTCATGTGTGAACAATTTAGACGATGGTAAATCTTCAGAATTGAGATTATTTGGAGGTGATGCTCTCGAAATATTGGAAAGTGTCAAGTAGTCCAAACCATAAAAAGTATAATTATCATTAGCACTCGTTGAAGTTTGATTTGTTGATCCCATCGTAGGATCCGTTAAATTTTCATCATTACTAGATGATAAAGGAAATTGATGAGGAATATTGTAAACATCAGATTGTTCATCCTGAATATAATGACCGAATATCGTTTGTACATCCTTTGTGAACTCTGACAAATCTCCCATACCATTATCATTGAATTCTAAACGATTGAACTGTTCCAGCAAGGCGCCCGTGTTTGAGTTCCCATCAATCGTATGCAAAGGCGCCACTGATGATGAAACGCTATCAGTATGATTAGCCATAGGGAGCCAATCATCTTCTGTTTCTGCAGTTGTTGTTGTTGTTGTTGTTGCTGCGGTCGTTGCAGTCGTTGTTTGTGTTGTTGCAGAAGCAGTTGATCCGGTTAAAGAATCACGTACCCCTAAAGCTCCACTACCGCTTATCGATGACCTACTTGGTGAACCAATATTCTTTGTCACATTACGGATTGGTCTTGGTAGAGGTGCACTATTATTTCGATTCATGAATAGAGATTTCACTTGCAATCTACCATCCTCTTCATTAATGGCCCAAGATAATTTTCTCGATTTGTTATTTTCAAAATAACTGTTATCAATAGTCTCACGGCGTAGTTCACCAGAACTTTGCGGAAAATTTCCAAGGCGAATACTAGAATTGCTAGGATCTACACTTGAACTATTTGGAGAATCACCAGGGGTGGGCCCACCCGCCGCCGTTGCGGATCCGGAAGTTGTCACATTTTGATTATTGTATTCATAAATCCAATCATTAGAGTCTAACATGTTAAATTCCCAGGGCGCGTTTAGTTCTAAAGGTGCGATACTTTCCATAAAACCATTACCATTACAATTACCATCATCACCAATACCGTCAAAATTATTTGATTTTGTCGCATTATTTGATAAATCATCATCCATCATATTAATTGGCAATAACTCGGGTGTTGAAAACTTGACCCTATCAGCTTTATGCCATTGTTCATTCTGAGCAGGCGCCACATAATTCCCAGATTGTGCACTATAAGAAGCTCTACGTCCTCTAATCGGTGGCAGAGACGATGGATGTGAAAGATTTGGTGTCATTGTTGCAGCAACATTTGCAGTATTTACAGCATTTGCAGCATTTGCAGCTGTAACAGATCCACTTCGCCTACCTTTACTAACCCGATTATTACTATTTTCCTTAACATTATTCTGTTTAATAATAGTATCACCATAGTTACCGCCATGGATCTTATGAGCATGCCTTAAAAGTAGATCCCTTCTACTAAATTTTCTATTACAGATACCACAACAATAAGGCTTTTCCTTTGTATGTGACCTTTCATGCCTCGTCAAATGCTCTTGTCTAGCAAATGCCCTTGTGCAAACTTGACAGACAAATAGTCTTGGTTTACCACTTGGTGTTCTACCGTTAAGCCTTAAATTTTCCGGTAACCTGTTGAACTGTTTATTCACTCTCGAATTCATACTATGATTTTCCGTATTATTATTATTATTATTATTATTATTATTGCTAATAGGCTTTTGGTCACTTAGCGTTAAATCTTCCCCTGTAACACTTGTTGCTGAACTAGCAATAGTTGTAGTAATTTCTTTCTCATCACTACTGCGATCTATCAGCTCGTTCATCTCCATACTTGACGTTTGAATACCAATCAAAAATACGTATTAAACTTAATAATAACAATAATGCTATTCGTAATATCTTTCTTTTCTAGTGGGCTTCTGACCTGTCCCCTCAACCCCACTTTATTAAAATCCGAAACGCGGATTCCCGATTATTTGTTATTCGGACTAAATCAAAAATAAACTTGTAGGTAAAAAGGAAGAATATTAACAACCCTCTCTTTTTAAGATCGTACCAGCCAGCCAAATCAACTAGTTGGAAAAGTAAAACCAAATGTGTTATATGCAGCAGCGCATCAACTAACCAGAGTTGATGTAAAATATCGGGACAAAAAAATACAAAAAGAAAAACACACTTTGGAGGCAAGGAAGATTTGATCAAAGATGAAGAACCTTCACAAGTCTCTATTAACAGTAGCAATCAATATATATATATATATATGTATACGTATATGTGCACTGAAACTTCTCGTATTCTCGTGTCAGCGGCTATTTCTTGACATGTAGGTGTAAGGAAGAGAGGAACGAAATTTTTCGGTTCGTTCTTTTCTTCCCCACCTCCTTTATATAGCTACCCCTGACAAGTAAATAGTAGGCACTCCATTGACAGAATCAATCCGGATAAGGGGAACCGTGCAGGCAACTTTTACCGCATCAGAACATCATGCCATTATGTAAATATATTACGTATGTCGGTACAGCCATGTTCCAACATGACATATATTCGCGGGGTTATCTTCGAGTGCATGTGAATCATACGGGGAGAGAAAGAGAGGGACAGATGGGAAGGTAGTTTCGAACGAAGGGGGAGGCGGGGTTAAAACAAACAAAAAGAAGACGTCGATCTAGTAACAGGCGGTAGAAAATGGCGCAGAATAGCCGCGTATCTACCGTGCATGAATCGACATACTTCCCTTAACAATAGAGAAACTCCCCTGATACATGAGTGATATAGGCTGGGAGAAAATTCTTTAAATCGAACATTCCAACTTGTCCATGGGCCTAGCTTTGCCTAGTCAAGGAGTGATAAACCGGAATTTTGTAGCCCTTACATAGCAGGGATACTTTCTTTACCTTGCGAAAACCATAATTACTGGTTCTCTCCCTGCTAATCATATGACTGGTCGTAGGCCCGATGTCTCGTTCGTTACTATAGGCGACGCGTTCGAGCCCCTCGCTTCTGTACTCCGAGGAGGCTGAAACCCGCGGGGCTTTCCCATCACAATAGAGATTCTTCCAACTGCCCTTCGCCTCCACCTGTAAAACTTTGCCGCCGAGAAGTGGGAGGGAGAGAAACGCAAAGGGCCCCTTGTAATTTGGAAGAAGAGTAACGAACTGTACACAAAACATACGCACACCACCGCAATTCCCGATACTAAAAGAGTAACCCTCCCCTTTTTTTTTTTTTTTTTTTTTCTATTCTTCTCTCCTGCTGCCCCTTGGAGAACAATAAGCTTAAAAGCAAACAAAAGTTCCAGCTGGTTCCACATGATTCGATTCTAGTAAGACCAAGATTAAGCAAAGAATGGCGTCATCGGACATCTTCTCTCTTCTACGTTACAGCGGTTCCATAACAATCTATCATACCGCTGCGTCTCGGTATTTATATTTTTAGGGGGGGATTTGTAAATGCATCGTGGGTATATAAGGGAAAAGAAAAACTGTATTATGAAGATTATGTGTCTCCCTTCCTGGATGTGCTTATACAAAGTATAATAAACTTTTAGTACACAGGAATAGACAAGGACAGTGAGGTCAGCTGATTTATACATTTAAGCTCTACAGGATAATGGCAGACAAATTGAGTCAAAAATTAAATAAAATGAGCCAGTCTTCTTCAAAGAAGGCTGGTGTCTCTGCGGCTAAGGAGACAGGACCTTCAGGTATGGGCAGTCCAGTTTCTTTCCCAGTAGAGGATGAAGAACCAAAATCGAAAGTTGGTGAACAACAACAACCACAACCAAGAAGGAAATCTTTTCTTGAGAATAATAATCCCCAAGAATTTCAACCAATGCCACGTAAGAAACGTGTCTCTTCTTTGTCTTTGAGTGATCAATGGTCAGCAGTGACTCCATTGCATCCCGAAGGTTCATCTTCGAAAGTTTCTCGTCATGGTAGTGTGACAAGCGGTGGACATAAAGGCTCACGTAGTCGTAAAAGTTCTATACCAGTTCGTCATAGGAAGTCTGTGGTCAATCACGAAAGGGTCGCATCTTATGCTTTTGCATTTGACATTGATGGTGTTTTGGTCAAAGGTCCTGAAACTATTCCTCAGGGGCCTGAAGCTTTACGTATGTTGAATGGCCATAATAAATACAACATCAAAGTTCCCTACATCTTCATTACCAATGGTGGTGGTAGGTCAGAAAAGGCACGTTGTAGAGATTTGAGCAAACGTTTAGGTATTACCGTTACAGAGGATCAAGTGATCCAAGGTCATACCCCAATGAAAGATTTGGTTGATGTCTATGAAAATGTTCTAGTTGTAGGGGGTGTCTTGGATTCTTGCAGGAAGGTTGCTGAAGGATACGGATTTAAGAACGTTTACATTCCATTAGATGTTATGAAGTGGAAGCCTAGCGTTACCCCTTACTACGTGCTAAATGAAGAGGAGAGGAACATCGCTAAGGATGTAGATTTCTCAAAAATTAATATTCAAGCAATATTAGTGTTTGCAGATTCAAGAAACTGGGCCGCCGATCAACAAATTATCTTGGAACTATTGATGAGTGAAAAAGGTGTTATGGGAACAATTAGCCCAACTTATGATCAAGGCCCAGGGCTTTATTTTGCTCATAGTGATTTTGTTTGGGCAACCGATTATGGTCTTTGTAGATATGGTATGGGTGCATTGCAGGTTTCGATTGCAGCTTTATATGAAGAGCATACTGGTAAAGAACTACAGGTTACTAGATTTGGTAAACCACAGAGAGGTACATTTAGATTTGCTGAAAAAGTGCTATCAAATTGGAGAAGAGAAACACTCTCTGAACATGTTGAAAACTTAAAATTAGAAGATCCAGATGAAGGTGAAAATAAGGAAACGCCTTTTGGTGATTCCGATTCGGAAGAAGATGAAGCAGATTGGGGTAATGATAGTGGTGAAAGACCCGGTGATTTAGTTTTGGAATTACCACCAGCTTCAACAGTATATTTTGTCGGTGATACACCGGAATCTGATATTAGATTTGCTAATTCTCATGACTCAACTTGGTACTCCATCCTCGTCAAGACAGGTGTTTACAAGGATGGCGTTACACCAAGGTATACCCCAAAGAAAACATGCGAAAATGTTTTGGAGGCCGTTAACTTTGCAATTGAAAGGGAACATGCAAAGGAATTGAAAGAATGGAATGAATCGTGTGCTGAAGAAACAGTGATTCATCAAGAAGGAAATAAAAAACCAGTTAAAGAAGAGGACGATGAAGGAGAAGCACCATTGACTACGAATGACTTAAAATCGATAAGGGCCGAAACTTCAAGTTAGGATACGTATTAATGGAAAGTAGATAATAACAAAATATGTTTAATGACGATTCTATAATATACTATAATGAGTGACTGGGAAAAAAAAAAAGTAAAAAAATTAGCATAATTAGCATAATTTATAGGACTGCACCGAACCCAAAGGTCAGTTTGATAGATCTTACATAGTACTCTTCAAAATTACCTCTGACACGATCCTCTTCACCGACAGGTATACCTGACCAACTAACTTGCAATTTAGTCTCATGGTACTCTTGAGACTCATGAAATTCCATCACTAATTTAGAAACAACCTTTTCACTCCATTCCTTCAATCTCCATTCAAATACCAATCTGGTGGGTTCCTTACATTCCAATAATTTACTTGTGACGTTACCACCAAATAAATCGAATTGATCACCAGTTTTCAATTGATCACCTGGTGTTGCACTTTGTAATGAACCCCTTGACCAAGCCATGATAAGTGGCTTGTATAAAAATGTACGGTACAGTTCAATTGCAGGCACGTTAAAAGTAGGCTCTAAATGCAATGATGAACGGTTAGCACCACTTGTAGTTGGGGCTGAAGATTTCGTAGCGGTTGTTGGTGCTGGTTTTGGAGTTGATGCTGGCGTTGCTGACGACGATGATGTTGTTGATGCATTTGCTCTTGTGAATTTAGATTTAACTTGAGATTCAGGAACTTGAATATCACTTGCATGAACTGCCAACAGATCCTTACCAAAATTTTGGAAAACTGTTCTTAATTGTGGTAACAATTTCTCTCTGATAACTGGTTTGACTTCGTTTAATTTGGTGGTTTCCTTGTAGATGGAAATTTCGAATTGATAGTCGGATTCTTCACTGTCAAATGCCACTTCAGGGACGTTAATACTACCATCAAATGGTAAATCTTCAACGTGTCCCTTGATTAAAAGGACAACTTTCAAATCGAAAAGCGAAATAGCTTTACCCTTACGTTGGTTAACTTCACAATCACCTTCTACTGAACTCACAGAAGCAATTTCTGCAAATTTACCATTAACATCACCTGTATTCAATTTTGTCAATTTTTCGCCAAAATATTCACGAGCCCATCCAATACAGTTTTTATCAACCCAATGCCAATTGTTAGGATTATGAACGACCATTTTTTAACACTAATAACACCCCTGTTGCTACACTTTTCTACCTCAGCATGATCAGAACATCAAATATTATTTATTACCTTTAAATATTCTTATATATATTCTATAACGAGCTCTCTTCCATGTTCAGCCGTTTCCATTCTGGAAAGTTCCAAATAGCCGGGTTACCGATCCCAGTTCACATAAATTCCGAAAGATTTGTAGTAGTCATTGATGGTAATCCACCACCAAGGAAGTCTAACATCATGTGCATACCACCACCACCACTGTACTCATCGACATCTTGTGGCAACACTTGAGATACACCTTCCAAGAACCAAATCTTGTCCTTCATCTCTGTAGTAAATCCTCTCAGTAATTTGTAGTAACTTCTCATAATTCTCATCGCACCAGCGTCACCTGTCATAAGTAGCGCTAAAAAGGTCTTGTCCAGCAGTGCTGGAAATGCAAAGACCCTTAGTATGAAATCCGATTGATTTTTTTCCCTTTGTAATTTATCCAAGTAGGCCAATGTGATGAGATATGGTGAATCAATTTCCACCGGATAAAGATCAGCAATACTTTCGTCAAAGCAAACCAATTCAGAAATCGTGGCCGATTCCTGGTTTATAACGTCACCTAAATCGCTAAGATCCACAGAAATTAAGTTGTAAAATCTTGATCTTTCAGTTAGTGGCCAAACCGCCGTTAAAATTGTAGCAGCACCTTTAACATGGAAAATCCACGCTGATGGTGACATCGAACTTGGATTTGTTGTACCTTGGTTCGATGCATTTGCCAGTGAATCCATTATTAAGATTAGCGCACTTGCCACTAGGGCATCTGTATTATCTTCAGAAATTTGTAGAACGGCTTGCCTTAACAATCTAAGAGCGTCCAACCTGTGGCATGAAACGTAAGGTTCCAAACCTGATTCTGTACGTGATAAATGTGTCGCACTAAATGCCAGCAGTGAATGCATTAAAAATGGGTGTTCAAATGCAAGTTCAGGAATCTCTGTACTCCACACTTCACGACCTGAAATCCCTGCAGCCGTAATCGATGGCCAGACTTTTGTGCAATAATGATGGAACAATTTCAAATCTATCAAGTTTAAATTTCCTTCGCGAGATAACTGTAAAAGGTTAGCTACGTATCCATCACTAGAATCATTACGCGAAGAAACCTGTTCCTGTGCAGGATGTTGATCCGTCCTACCAGCTCCTGCTAGAGTAGCAGTTGTACCTGGTACAGCAGTAACCGATGGAGATGATGTGGCGGCCGCAGCATTAATCGACGTTTTCGTCATGGGAGTTATTGGTGCAGCTGGTGAAATTGTTGGATTATTCGGTAAACTTGGAGTTGCAAGCATGTGCACAGCACTATGTTCATTGTCATTATTTGCAGTTGTCTCCTCATTTCCATTTCCATCACCGTCGCCCTTAGTTGCCTGTTCTTGTTGCTCTTGCATATTCGCCAGGGCTTCCTCAGCATTAGATGCCTTTGAAGCTTGAGAATTACCAGGATATTTGATACCCAGTAATTCTTGAAAATCGTAAGTTACACCTCCAATACCCGCCGTGGGAAACATACCCATTGCCTTTAAATTGATGCTTGCCTTGTTGAGTTGAGCAATTGATTCAGCTTGAAATGAAGGCAGAGTTGGCGGTTGAGCAGGAGGCTGCTGCTGCTGCTGCTGCTGCTGCTGCTGCTGCTGCTGTTGTTGTTGTTGCTGTTGCTGTTGCTGGAAACGATTTGGAGAAAATATACTACCAATACTATTGGTAATATTCATTCCAGCAGGTTGCAAAGGTGGACTATTTGGCATTTCAAAAGCAGCATATTTTTCAGAATTCGACAGTGTCATCAACTGCGGCAATAAAAGTAGCTGTTGTTGTAGCTGCTGCTGCTGCTGCTGCTGATTCAAATGTGAACTTTCAGATCCTAATGGTGGTAATAGTAGTCCATCAAGCATACCCCGAGAACCGTTTGTCGTGGAGAACGTCTTGTCTGGAGACCCTATATTCTTATGTGTCTGCTGCCGCTGCAGTAACTGCTGCGGAACCTGTGGTAATTGCTGAGGTTGTGGAAGCTGCTGTGGAGTAGAAGTCGGAGGTGCCTTTGCTGGCATTCCTTCAAATATCCTTCTCTCCTGCAAATCTGTCTGTGTGATTTCTTCAGGTGTAGGGTTTGGAGCCCTAGAAGCAGAACGACTACTATCACAACTAGAATCGTCACTCGAATGATCGGCAAGTTCGCTTGCGGGCACCCTTTCTTCTTGACCACTGGCAGCTCTTCTCGTAACATATTTCACTACCGTAGATTCTCTTCTCTTTTTTGGTTGTGCGGGTGTGTAGACACAATCCAGCTTCATGTTAACACATTTGCGACATAGGGGCTTCCCTTCATCACATTTAACCCTCCTCCTCTTGCAGTTATCACAGCCATTCTTTGATTTATTATGAAATTTTCTTTTACCAGTTGACGTTATACTAACTTTCTTGCCGTCGATTTCTATTAATTCAACTACTTTCTCTCGTTTTTTTAATACACTTTTCCTATCCATTTTATCCTTTATCATTGATTTTAGAAAACTCTCGATAACTCTAGCGAATGAATAAACCTAATATTATAGCCTCTAAGGCCATTCCGGCACCTGTCCAAAGAAATACAAAAACTAAACTTCGCCTGTCGAGAGATACCAGCTTGTCCTATATCGAATGAATAAATATCTAATAGCTTCTTGTATATTAATCCATTAATGGAATGCCATGAGCTTGTTGATCTTTTAAGACTCAAACTCCCCTTCTCGTTTAGCTACCACCTGATGAGTTCGGTAGGCTCATGAAATCTTAAACGAGCTTCCGACTTCATAAACGACATCAGTTGGTGATAATAATAAAAAAAAAATAAAAAATGGTGTCAGTAAATCAGTGGGAAACGAAAAACAAGATGATTGACTGGAATGACGTGGATTAGACGAGACAAGAGTAGAATACACAGAGCAAAATTATTTTCGCATTTATGACCGGATAGTATTATCCATGAAGAGAAAAATGGGATGAGAATGAAGTTTATTTGACTTGATCATAATCTCTGTTCTTGATATACATACTACGATATTATCACTCAACCGGAGTTGTAGGCAGGCGTCTTAGAAAGGAAGCCGGAATTACTCACCGCACCCTCCTGCTGGTAAAAAGTCTTGGTAGTTAGTTGCCATGGCAAAAAAAAAAAAAAAAAAGAGGCTCTTATTCTTATTATTATTATTATACAGGGAAGGAGGTATATCTCATATCAGTGAGCACGGAACCGGAGTTCAGTGTCCGTGAGGATCCTCCTTAGGTGGCTCTGGGTCTACTGCAATCATGGTGTCGATTCTTAGGATAGCGACGCATGCTTCCAATGCAGATTTCAAAGATTTAACTTTGCTTATAGTTGGTTCTAGAACACCAGATGATACTTCGTCGACTATCTTACCCTTGATTAAATCTAAACCGTAATTTTTGTAATTACGTCTTTTATGGTCATCTAGTTTAGCCATTTGACTTGCAGCGTGATAAGCTCTTAGTTTAGCGATCAGTTCGCTTGAGTCCTTTGCAGCATTGACGGCTAGAGTCTTTGGGATAACTGTTAGAGCTTGTGCAAATTCAGCAATTGCTAATTGTTCACGAGATCCCACTGTTGTTGCAAAATTATCCAAATAGATGTTCAAGGCGGTTTCCACACAACCACCACCTGGGACCACATTACCACTTTCTAAGGTTCTCTTGACAACTGAGAGTGAATCGTGAATAGAACGTTCCATTTCATCAAGCGAGTAATCGTTAGGACCACGGAGCACAATCGACGATGAAGAGTGCTTAGAGGTACCTTTAATCAAAATACATTCATCATCGGAAAATTTAGATTGCACCACTTCCTGACAAGTACCTAAACTGCTACTTTCGAAAGTTTCATCACCTTCCAAGTTCGACATTGAACTGATCAAAGTAGCACCGGTTGCACGAGCAATTCTTCTTAAATCTTCCTTCTTACAGCGCCTTACTGCCATTATCTTAGCTTCGACAAACTCCTTCAAACACAAATCATCAATACCCTTTGTAGTTAACACAACTTGTGCGCCAGAATCAATAATTTTCTTGACTCTTTCTAAAATGATTCCTGCCTCACGCTTACGAATTTGTTCTAATTGTTCAGGATCATCAATATTGATTTGTACACCCATTGCCATACGAGCCTTTTGTAGATTTATATCAAGACATGCAATTTTAACGTTACCACCTCCGATACGTTTGGGACATGCTTGAGATGCGACTGTACAGTTTAGTGCATATCCATGTACTAAAACAGACTCTTTAGCACTCTTACCATGTGCCTTTAGAATATTAACTGCCTTAACTGGATATTTGACTTCATTTTTCGAATTTTGAGTTTTCACGGCTAATAGAGCATCCACCACTAAATTACTGAAAAACTCTGATTCTGAACCGATAATCTTGGATGACATACTAGTCTTGGCAATATTAACCAAAGTACTCTTACCCAAAGTGTCAACGCTAATGGAAAGAACCTCATTAATAAACCTAATAGCTTCTCTCAATGCGAGTCTAAATCCTGTGATGATTGTGGTAGGATGAATTTTATTCTTTACTAGTTCATTGGCTCTTCTTAATAATTCTGCAGCTACAATAACAACACTTGTGGTACCATCACCAATTTCACGATCCTGTTGTTGGGCCAATTCAACTAGAATTTTACCCGCTGGATGCTGTACGTCTAGTAGTGATAGAATCGTTGCACCATCATTTGTAACTGTGAAATCACCAATATCGTCGACAAGCATTTTGTCTAATCCAACTGGACCCAATGAAGATTTAACAACATTAGCCACTGCAGCAGCAGCTAAGACATTTTGATTTCTAATGTCATCACCACTAATCTTTTCACCACCAAGGAAAAGGGTGTCTGAAT
Organism: Zygosaccharomyces rouxii; assembly: GCF_000026365.1. NCBI lineage: Eukaryota > Fungi > Ascomycota > Saccharomycetes > Saccharomycetales > Saccharomycetaceae > Zygosaccharomyces > Zygosaccharomyces rouxii. The sequence continues at coordinate 747,301 of NC_012990.1, read as the reverse complement.
GAGAATTATTATACACCTGAGACATTGAAACTTAAGACAATTGGAGAATTCTGTAGCTTCCTATTCTGATCTCCCTTGATGAATATTATACTACTATAGAACGTTAAGTAGTTCTCTTATTGCCACTCAGTGGGAAAAAAAGTTTTTCGAAGAAAAAAAAATAAATTAAAAAAAAAAGCGAAAATGCGATTTCGGGAATCGAACGAAAGACTCTTTTAATTATTGTAAAGGAGCCTTGCGAGTTTCGAACAGATATCATTCTTTTTCTCCTAAAGCGTCCATTGAGAATTGAACTCGCGTCTAATATTCGCGTCAGACTTATTACTATTGTCATAAATGGATATACTAATGTTATCACTCCATATACGGCTTAAAATAAAAATAAGACGACAATGAGCACCGCTCACTTGAAGCTGATGTATCATTGTAGCTTTCAAGATTTTTGTTGAAGAATTTTTGTTGAAGATTTAACTATCAAATTTTCTTTTTTTTTAAAGTATGAACATATATCTTGGGATGGCTGCTGTAAGGTATGGGACCGTGGAATTGTCTGTTAAGTAAAAAGATATGTTTTTTTTAAAAAAAAAAAAAAAAAAAAAAAAATAAAAAATAAAAAATAAAAAGACAAAATAAATTTCAACAGCCAAGATTCTTCTCGAATCCCTTTGCATTCATTCACATTTTTACCTTCAGCTTTTTCTTTTTTTCCTTTCAATTTTTTTTTTTTATCATTACTGTTATGATCATTACTATTTTATCTTACTTTTACTTCATTTGTTTAATAATGATAAGCTTATGCTTTGTATAATTCGATTCAACTCAGTTTAATTCAATTTAATTCAATTTAATTCAATTCTGTAACAAATAAACAAAAATCCATCTACCCAATTATGTTTCCTACAAAATAGTACATTTTTTGGATTTCTTAATTACCGGTGGTTCCAATGCGGCCACAATGGCCTCATCAAAAACGTTTTTCAATCCACGTTGAGTCAAGGCAGAACATTCAACATACTTAACAGCTCTCAATTCTCTTGAAAGTCTTTCACCTTCTGCCTGTGAAATTGGACGCAATCTTTGCCTCTGTAATTTTTCAATAATTACTTTATCGTCCCTAAGATCTACCTGCGTACCAACGATTAAACATGGAACTCCTGGACAATGGTGATGCACTTCTGGGAACCATTTCTCCTTAACGTTTTCGAATGATGGAGGGGATATAACGCTGAAACATACTAAAAATACGTCGGTTGATGGATAAGAAAGTGGTCTCAGCCTATCGTAATCTTCTTGACCTGCAGTATCAAATAGACCTAATGTATATGGCTCATCACCGATCATAACAGTAACAGCATAGTTATCAAAAACCGTTGGTACATAATCTGCTGGGAACTGATTCGTTGTGTAAGATATCAAAAGACACGTTTTACCCACAGCACCATCTCCTACAACAACACACTTTAGAGTTTGCATTCTTCTCACAATCACTCTAGGTTTCTCCCTTTTATTTGGATAAACTTAGTTCCTCCTCAAACCGCTAACTCTCACTCCTTTAAGACCTCTTGGGATCTCTTTATGTTAGTTATTAGATTTCATTCCCACGATCAACGAAACGTCCATTCATTTTAACTTTTGGTGCCTCAGTTCAAGAACCGAGGGCGGGTAACCCTTTTCCGATTAGCGGGAACCATAAAAAATATAATATTAAGATATTATAATATTGCGTATTTTGTATATTTACAACATTTTTAAAGTTTCTTTCTACTTGTCACCTTCAGCACCTACTTAATTTTCTTCTTCTTCTTCACTCTCCTCTTCCTCCTCTTCCTCACCGGAAGATTCTTCATCCGCTTCTTTCAACCATTCGATCCATTTAGCTACCAATTTCTTTATATCGTCGAATTTTGGATCTTTCGAGACGTGAGACCACCAGTCGTAAATGATTTCCTCTTCTAGTATATCGCTATCGTAAAGAGCGTTGAAAGCGCTGAACAGAATTAAATCACCTTTCTCCAATTCTTGTTCAACAACTTGTTCCATGACAATGTTCATTAAATCTACGTATTCATCAGGATCAAAAGCTTCTCTGCGGAACATGGGACCCCAGCGTGTGAAAACCTTATTAGCTGCATCCTTTGGACCTAACGTTTGGGTAGCGATAAAATGATAAACTCTATCCAAAAGTGCAACAACTGTAACGGTTCTCACTTCATGATATGAAACGTTTAAACTCATTCTCAATGTGTTTAATTCCAATAGAGCAGTATCTAAATCGTGGTTGTTTTCGATAGCTCTCTTTACGGTAGCAACACCTTCAACACCAAAATCTTCTTCATCTTCAAACTCTGTTGGATCTTCTTCTCTATCGGTGTAAGCACTGTTCGTAGACATTGTACGCTTCTTTTTACTTTTAGTGACAGAAGAAATGGAACTGTCACTCAAATAAACTTCGTCTAAACGGTGAGACAATCCACTGACCATTTCCTCACCAATCGGTAAATCATGTTCATCTTCGGAAAGTGGATCTTCATAAATGTAACCACGACCCTTGGTACCACATAATTCAAATGCGATTTCAGGATTATCCTTCTCAGGGGTTTCTTCTTCATCTTCCTCATCGGAAAGACCAAATGCATTATCTTCCGAGTCTTTGACTGGCGTACCATTAACTCTCACACCACGAGGTAATTCCTTACCATCTTCTATCACGACGTTAAATCCTATGATACATCCATCGTTAAGTACAACATTAGTACCCAATTTAGTGCCACTTGCAACAATACTATGGTTGATGACACTGTTGTTACCTATCACCGTATTGTCCCAAATGTGACTGTCTCTAATTACTGCACCTGAACCGATATAACAGTTTCTGCCAATGACACAGTTCTCCACTAATGCACTTTCACCAATTTTAGTACGAGAACCAATAGCAGTGCATTTACCAATCTTACATGATTGTGCCAATACAACACCTTGCTCCTTGTAGATATGATTTGATTCGTAGGAATAAGTTTGATCTGGCATTAAATTGGAGTCTAAAACTAGTGGGTAACACCAACGGCCAATGAAATCTTGTGAAATACTATCGTAAGATTGCCAACTCTCCACACGAGCTGCGTACTCTTCTGTAATGTAGGCATATACGTGTTTACGCAGTAAATCACTGGATAAAACACCCTTAATAAAATCTGACCTTAACATTTGATAGTCGAAATTCTCTTGGAAAATAGCGGGTACTAATGGTGAGCAAATATCGATTCTACAATCGATCAAGTCATTTCTCAAAACAAATTCGTCTACACCTTCTAGTAGATCTGGATCAATTTCTACAGAGGTTTTCACTCTAGAACTGGGCAATGGGATTTCTTGGTAGTAAAGACATCTGTTATCAGATTTATCTAGGATGAAAGAAGCTGGTTCAAATGCTCTAGTCCTGTGAAATTGGGTTGCTTTACTCAAACATGTAGTTACAATATGATCTTTATCCTTTGCATGCATCCTCTTATGGAAATCCCAGAATTTATCAAAATCTAAATTGGTCACTGCATCACCACTCATCAACACAAAATCTCCTGCTATCACACCCTTGTTGTCTAAATCTCTCATAGCGTCACCTACTGATCTTGCCTCCGGTGACATTATAGTGAACACTTTAAATGGTGACCAGGGGAAACTCCATTTGGAAGCTTCGATATAATCACTAATCAGTGTTGCGTGTGCTGAACAAACCAGGTATACCTCCTTAACAGGCGCCTTGGCTAGAAATTCTAGAGTGTATTCAAGTAGAGGTACATTAGCCAATGGAAGTAGACATCTTGGTTTATCGTTACTCAAGGGCATAAATCTTGTTTCGAAGGAATCCGTCAAAACAATCGCTTGTAAACGATCATCTTGGACCATCTCTTCCTTTGGATGAGCCTTAATCTTCTTGCCGGCCATATTAGAGGACAATCAGTGGATGGATTGGGGTAAGCTATCGATATTAGAAACCATTACTTCTAGTTGATTCATCATCTCATCTTCTTCTTCTTCCCTGATACCATTGAAAAAAAATCCTTCGTCGAGGGTGATATAGAGCTAGAAGTGTCACACTGGCGCCGAAGAATAATGATCATCGTAAAAGTATAGAGTATATAAAGGTATTCAAGTTTATCTTAAGACGACCCTGGGTACCTAGCGAGGGCTCTTGAAACTTTCCAAGGCATTTACCTTTTTTTTTGGTAGTAGTAGTAGTAGTAGTAGTAGTAGTAGTAGTAGTAGTAGTAGTTTAAAAAATTATCTAGCACTACAATATCTCTATTTTACATCACTAGCGCATTATTGGCAAAGCAAGACAGTGTTCATCAGTATTCAATAGCATATAGTAACGCTAGAAGTATGAAAGGCATTTTCGACACTATTATCTCGCTTTTTTTTTCGAGAATTTTCAAAGTGAAAGATTTTATATTTGATTCCAGTCTTTCTCTTTGACACCTTATGAAACCCATCTGTCGACCATTTCGTTCATCCATTGTGGACCTTGCATTTGTAGTACCTTGGGCAAGTCTTCGAGGCCATCCAGCAGCCCATCTTCGTTAACCGTAGAGTTCTCCATAAAGCCATTGATCAATTTCAACACAAAAAGACAGTTTGGATAGACAATACAAAGTGCGTATGGTGGTTCACACCAATACTCTAGGTATTTTAAATAATTTTTAAATTTGGGATCCTTCCACAACTGTTGCTGTTGCGTTAAAAGGTAGGTGACATATGGTATATTAGCCAAAGACTGCACAAATTCTAACTCAACTTCGAATCTAGTAGGTAGCGAAGGAACCTCTTCGGCGACCGGTGGCTCTTGATCAGCTTCCACAGACATCTTTTTTGCACTCTTCAAACGATTCTTGTCGTATGGTAGAATTTCAACACTATTTCAACAAGTCCGAGTCTTCTTGATAATTAACACAAGGTATTAGTACACCAAAGAAAGCGCATTGACTAGCCAGATGAAGCGCTCTGTGAGGACGTTTGGGATAATTACATTGTTTCTATGTCCCTTGACGTTGCTACTGGGACATATTCTAGGGTACTTAAGTTCTTATCCATCTTCAGTCGACAAAGATGGTTGGATCAATACTGTCTTCGTCAAGAAGGGTTGGTTTTGGACTTCGTTAGTTATGTGGATGTGCGTATATCGATATGGAAAATTTAACCGTCAATCTTTCACACGTTATTTGATTCTTACTGCCTGGTGGTACGTCTTTACACAAGCTTTATGGTTCCATACTGCGCCTATAATGGATCTGATATTTTTAGCTACTGGTGGTTTATGTCGATTTGACGTCTTAGATGCTGATGGCAATTTGAACTCGAGTTTCCAGGATTCTGATTCTAGAAAATCTCGATCTTTATCCAAGATATATTCATTTTTGGTAAGGTTTCAATTGACTACACAAGATGAATTAAAAGGCAACCTGGCGTCACATACTTTGGCGACACTTAGGCGATTGATGGGTATTTCCAACGAGAAATCAGATTCAACAGAACCGCTAGTTTCACCTAGTGAAATTAACATTTTCATTCATGATAGTATAAAATCTGTTAGAGAGATAAGCACTTCCGCCGCATGTCGTGCGACTGGTGGTCATTGGAAAGGTGGGCATGACCCATCGGGCCATATATTCCTCAATACTCTGATGATAATGTTTCTATTGGGTGAGTTAGATTTTTTCGCACCATTAGCTTGGTCAAAATTATCTAGTAAAGGTCTGGGACCCTTGAGTTACTTCACTACATTATTAGATAATAGTCCGCTGCGTAATTTGATGCAAAGACGTCCAGAAACGGTTGGTGAAAAAATCTGGGTTGTGGGTTTCCTGCCTGCATGGGAATGTATCCAAGGTTTGATCAAATTTATCATTATATGTGTCAGATACCTTGTTTGGGAGAATCCTGTTCTACTTTTGATTGCACTTGTAATACTTTGGTGGTATAGCCTAATAGTTACCACTTTGGTATTTCACACGGTCTCTGAACAACTGTCTGGTCTTGCATGTGCATATTTAGTAGCCGGAGGGTTATATTGGTATGCCATTAAGAACAACGCCAGGAATCAACCGGTATAGTCTGCAATTGTTGGGCCTTCTTCTTTAAGAATCCAAAATAAAGGATTAATCCAAAGAGCACACACATACCATTTGTCACATAATACCCATCTCTTAGGATAGAGAGTTTACCATTAAGGCCTTCGGTACATCTTTCCATACTACCTCCTTGATAGGTGATAGCATGATTTGTCGCGGGCACGTAACATTCGTAAACGGTAAAATAGTTAATCATTGACATGATTATCAAGCGTGGCCAAGTACCGCCAAAATTGCTTAAAGTGTTCAATAGTGTCATGTAAGTACCACCAACTACGGGATCAGCAACCCGTGTATGAAAGGCAGAAATACCGACAAATTGCACAGTATTCATGAATGATCCCAGGAGATGTTGGATAATGACTAAAAGGAAGAAAGGTTTGGTAATTTGAGAATCTTTGGGGAAAACGCTAAGCACATAACTACCCAGAGCCGCTGCTGCTAATCTACCCAAGAACCCCCAAAGCCAAGGTGTTAAAATACCTGGGTCACCCACTAAAAATCTAACCCAACTGTTTCTATGAGATACTATTGGACGAGGTGAATGGTGATGATGATTCGATTCTGAACTCCATTTGGCGACGTAATATCCAAAGATCACTTCGAATGGAACATCAATTAAAACGGTCACCGCCAAATCCTCTTTCTTAAATCCACGTTCCAACAGTTTTAAATTTGTAGCTGCTTCGTTGCATTGGAATGCTAACTTAGAAGTTAAATGGATAAATACTAATGTTTGTACCGATTTTAATTTCAAAATTCTGCCAAAGCATTTGTAAGTATATTTGATACTTGCCTTATTACTAGTACCAATGGCATCTCCATCAGGATATTCCGCTGCATATTTAGATTCGTCGTATTTTTTGGCTGCCGAAGGTCCTAATCTTGGTAAAACGTCATCTAAAGGCCTTTCCCTTGTAAACATAATCACATAGATGGTCACCAAAATGTAAAGAATTCCAGCAAACTTCATATAACCACCCAGACTAACAAAGCCATGCTCTAGCGGTTGACTTCTAAAATATTTGTTGGCGAAATCGCTTGAGTTCAATGAAATAAAAATTGTAAACGATAAGAAAAAACCCAAATTGATTCCAACCGTTTGAGCAGTTGATGCATAGGATAGGGATTGGGCAGATAAAATTGTTAAGGCCCATCCATCAACTGCGATGTCCTGAGTTGCGCATAAAAACACCAAAAGACCGAAATACCACGCTAGAGTAAGAATATTTAAATCGTGTAATCCATTGGTATGTCTACCGTGAAAAGCATCATCGACCCCTTTGAATACCAAATTGTTACTAACGGCCCAACCTAAGATAAACAGCATTGATCCGCTGAGTAGTTGGATGGGTATAATCCATGACCTTCTTCTGCCAACTTTAGAATCATATATCGAATCAACAATAGGTGACCAGAGAATCTTTAAAGAATATGGATACGTGGCAATCGAAAAAATCCCCAAGGTTGTAAATGAAGTGTCCTTTGCCATAGATTTTAACAAAAAAGGTATAGTACCAAATGCTAACCCGACAGGTATACCTTGTAGGAAATAGAGGGCTACCAACAGGTAAAATTGAGGCAAATCATGCTTAGCTAAATTCTTTTTCCCTGCCATTGTGAGGGTACAATTGCCTTTATTGACAGGTTATCTTGTTCAGAGTTCACTGGAGCTGGAGCTGGTATACTCTTTGACCTCACTTCGCCATGTCGAACAAGATGTTCGGACACTACGGTGACACTGACGAAAATATTATAATTTAATAAAAATAAAGATAAAAAAAAATTATAGACAGGTAGTTTAATTTGAATCTAAACTGGATTTCCTGAAGGTGATGATGAATATTTGCGCTATAATGTTGAAAACATCAAAATTTAAATTAACGTTGTTGTTTTAGTTTTATCTTTTTTCTTCCTTATTTCTTCTAATTGTAGTACAAACAATCGTTAAACATTGGAGGCTGTAGCGAAAAATTGAGACAAAATAATTTAGTAATAGTAATAATAACAATAATGTCGGAAACTCATAAATTGGTAATTTTCTATTCTATCATGAAGAGGGAAAAAAAAATTGAATTACAACATTTATTCAATGGACAAGACCTCCTTTGTAGCGGTAACAACGGTATCAGCATCTGGGAAAGATAATTCTTCTAACTTCTTAGCGTATGGAGTTGGGACATCAGCAGCGGTAACTCTTTGAACTGGAGCATCCAAATAGTCAAATGCTTCAGACTCCATGATTTGAGCTGCAATTTCAGCACCAACACCGAAATGTGGGAAACCGGATTCAACAGTAACCAAGTGGTTAGTCTTTTTAACGGACTTGATAACGGTATCCATATCCAATGGTCTAATTGAACGCAAGTTAATAACTTCAGCAGCAACACCGTGTTGCTTGTCCAAAATTTCAGCAGCTTGAACGGCAAAACCAACGTTTCTAGTGTAAGCAACCAAAGTGACATCGGTACCTTCTCTTTCAACCTTAGCTTTAAATGGGGTCACATAATCAGGTGACATAACTTCGTCACTAACTTCAAATGATTCACCGTACAAAACTTCATCTTCCAAAACGACAACAGGGTTTGGATCTCTGATGGCAGCCTTCATTAGACCCTTAGCATCCTCGGATGACCATGGAGTAAGAACCTTTAAACCTGGGATAGCACCGTACCAGGCCGCGTAATCTTGAGAATGTTGTGCACCAAGACCAACACCAGCACCATTTGGACCTCTGAAAGTAATTTGACATTTTTGAGTACCACCAGACATGTAATGAGTCTTGGCTGCTGAGTTAATAACATGATCAATGGCTTGCATGGAGAAGTTAAAGGACATAAATTCCACAATTGGTTTCAAACCCTTCAATGCAGCACCAACCGAAAGACCGGCAAACCCGTATTCTGTAATTGGAGTATCAACAACACGACGTTCACCGAAACGATCCAAGAGACCCTTTGAAACTTTATAAGCACCATTGTATTGTGCCACCTCTTCACCAATCAAAAACACATCGTCATCACGATCCATTTCTTCAGCCATTGCAGCATTAAGAGCTTCTCTAACGGTCATCGTTTGAGATGAAGCCATACGAGTGGATTGTAACAGAGCGGAAGATGACTTCAATGGAGCCAATTTGGCAGCAATGCTTGGAATTCTGACGTTCAACATCCTAATTCTGATTCTTATGGGTCAATTAGAAGAGATATACAATAATGATGATACGACGACTCTCGAGATCCTAAATAAGGTCAATAATCGAGAGATAGAAGAAGAGAAAAATGGGAGGAGAAAAAGGGGAGTAACCAGACAATCCAAGGAACAAACGAATTCCTTATATAAAACCTTGATCAATTGATGATACGCGGGATCACTTAGGTTAATCAACAATTGCAGTAATTGTTCTTGTTTAAGTTTCTCTTATTCTTATACTTCAAACCACGATAGAATCTTTGAATTTCGTTGTTGAGGGGGAGGTAAAAAAAATGTCACCTAAGAGGAGGTTAAAAACCGTTCACTCCTTACACCACTGCACACAGTGATCATTTAAGACGTGCATATCAGATAAAGGTGTCAGTGTGACACTGAGTTGTAAGATAGTAATCAGAGAAATGGTGGAAGAATCGTTTAGCTACAGGTTTCAATTGGTGAGTTTAAGTAGATTGAACTGTTCAAACTGGTCAGATTAACCTCTACGACTTGTTGCATCTTCTTTCCCACTTACATACAACAAATACATGGTTGTTTGGCCGAGCGGTCTAAGGCGCCTGATTCAAGAGTTCGACTCTTACCAGTAGTAAAAACTACTGGGAACCCTCAGGTATCGCAAGATGCGTGAGTTCGAATCTCACAGCAACCACTTCTTTTTTTCCAACTTTCAACAATGAATATGACCATCCATAGTAGGCCCAACGCTGCAAGTACAATCCTGATTCAAGAAGACTACGTGTATCCGTAATCTTTCTAATGATTATTATATGAGCAGAGAAGGCGCTTGGTGTCTAATTCTGCCTTCCCTTCTTACTATTCTCCTTACCCGTGGTGACGTGTTGTGGTAGTCGTTTCAACAAGTCATCTCTCTATGGGGACGTACGCTCAAACTTAAAAGTTTAAAACTAATTGTAAGGAAATAGAAATATTGAAACTGGGAAAGGATTTGGAGCTCATTTCCTTGTTCCTAGTCGTTAATCTTTTGAGCATCAAGACAGACTCGACATCTGTTGGGTTTAAACTCTTGTTGGAGAGTTTTCATAAAGATTTACCTTTGTGACGTGCTTTACGGAGTCAAGAAGACAATAGATCAAAGGTGCAATAAACAATTGAGACACCAGGCAGTGGAAAGAATATGAACGCTACTAGTGCTATAGGTTCTAATGTTCTAGAATCTTTTTCGTATTTGAATCAAACTGCTCATTCTTTGATTCCCGACAGTGTTATCTTCAGCCCTGTGGTTAACTACCCGTATAGATTAGCACTTTCCTTTGTGAATGCCGCAAAACTTCAATATGAACAGGCATTAGATGTTGATATCCTATGGTTTGGTGTGAGATGCCTTAAAGAGCTCACCTATTACTTATTGAGTAGCTACGCCACTGCTAGTTTTGTTACGGCTTTGATCCTTAACAGGATTGTTATCATGGCATCTTTGAGATCAACTGCAAACCGTGTTGTCTTGCCACTGTGGTCAAGGGTTTTACTACACCTTGCAGCTATTATACCACTAATTTATACACTGTTGCAAGTATTGTGTCAATATGGGATCGTTCAGAAGTTAGAACCGTTGGAGTTTACCACTTTTCTTTCAAGTACATTTGCCTCGTATGCATGGTCGAATTGTGTGGAGACATTTGTAGCATCGACTACTAATACTCTACCGTTGGAGGAATCTGATTACTCTATCTTTGAACTATCGATTCTTTTCTATTGTCTAAAGAAGAGTAAACAGCTTGATCTTCCTTTGCAGGACTATTTACCAGATTGTATGATGGCAACACTGGGTAGATTATTAGTTCACTCGGTGGAATTGTTCCAATGTAGGAAATATCGTCTTTTTGGTAGCACTATACTCAACTTTGCAGGTATAGGGCATTTCATTTACAAAGTAAGATGGTTTGGTTTTAATTCATTGCCTGTTGCAACAAGATACATAAATTTCCCGAAAATGTTCTCGTTGTTTTTGATTGTGATGTCTGTCAGTACTTATTCATTAGCATACTTGGTAAGATTGGATCCGTTTGGCAGGGGAGGGTTAGATCCACAAGAATTACAATTTTATTCGTTTATGCGCAATTGGTGGGAACATTTAAACTGTACAGGCGAAGAAGAGTTCTCATGCGTTGTGGTTAAACTGGCTACTATGCTATGTATGGGCAGAGAATCGATGAGCAAAGGTGTGTTAAGAGAGTTTTCTCATATCAATGCACCCTCAAGCATTCATCACAGTTATGTGATTAGCGGTTATTTGAATAACATCTCTACGATTCCAGAGGATATTGAAATTAGGTATAGAGAGAGTATTATGACAATGCATCCAGGCACGAGTAATGCGCCTGGTCTAGTGAAAAGATTCAAAATTTGCATCATGCTAGTCAAACATTTCTTTGCTTTCTTCCGTAAATCCAGAGCACCAGAAATAAGGCAGGAACCATTAGCGAAGGATCCCAATAGATATGTGACTGAAAGGAATTACGCAAAATTCTTGTCCAAACCGCAATTCTCTCAGAAGGAGACCGATCTCGATAACAATCAATATTTGTTACCAGAAGATGATCTTTCAGGTGATTACGTGCCGGACCAAAGTGAGGAAGTGGAAACTGATACAGAATTTGGTAGCGATGATGAAGATTTAGGGACCATATTAGCTCCTGAAAGTATGGACAATTTACAAGAGGATCTTTCTTGGTACATATCCATGTGGTCCATCTTAAAATCGGCAGTTCATAGCGGTACTAGGTTAACTAGAAAACAATACGCCGCTATAGAACCGCAGAAGATTCTTACCGAAGTGGTGCTCGAGAGAACTGCATCGCATAGAACTGACGACGACGACGACGATGATGATGATGATATGGATTCGACCTTTGCCTGTGTGGTTTGTAAGACTAATTCAAGAAATGTGGTATTGTGGCCTTGTAGATGTTTCGCCCTCTGCGAAAGCTGTAGGGTATCCTTGGGGCTACGTGGATTCAACTCATGTGTATGCTGCAGAAGGGACGTTCATGGATATAGCAAGTTGCATGCAATTTGAACATCTTTTTATATTGAATAAGTGAATAAATGTTTTGTGTTTGTGTTTGTGTTTGTTTTCTTTCTTCTTCCTCTTCTTCTTCTCAACTCCTGCTCCTGTGTGGATAGAAAGCGGCAATTCCTTTGGTATACTACTGTTATTCTTTACTCGCCATCAGCGGCTAAATCATATAACTATCGATTGGTTCATCTTGAGCCCTAGTCGGGTGTAGTAACCCTGATTCTTGTCTTTCTTTTTTTTTCTTCGGGCGGGTCAACACTTTTGAAAAAATTTTGACATATATAAAGGCCTACTTCTCATCTCATCTCAATTACTCCTGAACTATGTCTTAAAATCTTTTCTTTTGAAAATAACCAAGCATAGACTCGTGTTGGGGGGAGTGCCGAGGAAGGGAGATGCCGCCGCTTCCACGTCAGTGGACCGGTGATTGTCTCTTGCTACTGTTGCTTAGCTTCCTCAAAAGTTCCCTCAACATCTTGGCGCTCGAGAGGCGAGCCTCAAGGATCTTGGAGTTATCTTGCCTGGAGCTTCTCCTCTGACCTTCGGGTTGGGGTTGAGTCGCACCTGGTAGGAGTCACGGCTCTGAGATGTTGCCACAAAGTACGTGGTTGAGGCAGAAGCAGCCCCGTCAACGGGTCAAATTAGATCAAGCAGGACGCTTTGACTTTGAATTCTCTTGCTTACTTCTGTGAGTGGGATTGAGTTCGGTCGTCAATTTAGTCGCCCTGTAGCAGTATATTCCTGGACGCTATGAAGACCTTATGGGTCATTTATCATTTGGGTAAAACCATACTGCATACATTTTTTACACATCTTTTCGTAATTTATTCTCTACTTATATGGGAAATTCTTGTGATAGTAGTAGTGACAATACTAATAATAATTATAACAATTATAACAATAGTAGATAGATCTCTTGATGAGTTGGTTGCATTTGATAGTTTTAGTACATTATACCGTCAGTGTAGACCAACAAAAATTATCATTACAATGGGAAAAACAAGCCTTCTTAATGGTGGAATAGACGAATTGGATTTTCCACGTAGACGACTTGGAATGAATCAGCAGCGCTGAAGACAGCCTTATCCATAACAGATCCTGATGGAGCTGCAATAAACTTAACACCACTTCTGACTGCTCTGTAAACGTTATCAGGGAATGGGAAGAAAGCATCACTAGACAATGAAACGTTAGTCAATTTAGATGACCAATCCTTTCTTTCTTCTTCAGTAAATGGAGTTGGAATTTGTTCAAACTTAGATTCGTAGTCGGATTTTTCTGGTTCTTCAGTTGGAATTTGACCGGTGACGAACAAATCAATTGCATTTGATTTCTCAGGTCTCTTAACACCCTTTGCCCATTTGATGGATAAGACTCTTGGATGTTGTCTAAACCACCAGTTATCAACCTTATCACCAGCCAATCTAGTACAGTGAATTCTTGATTGTTGACCAGCACCAAGACCGACAACCATACCATTTCTAGCGTAGCACACGGAATTTGATTGCGTGTATTTAAGAGCAATGGTTGCAACAGTCAAATCGATAACTGCTTGTTCGGTCAAGTTCTTATTGGCGGAAACGATTTCTCTGAATGAAGATTTGTTAATAATGGCATCATTTCTCTTTTGTTGCAAACTAACACCATAAACTTGTTTGGTTTCCAATGGTTCAGGAACAAAGTTAGGATCAATTTGCAAAACACAGTATTTCCCACCCTTCTTCTTCTTCAAAATAGCTAGAGCTTCTTCCTCAAAACCGGGGGCAATGATACCGTCAGAAACTTCTCTAGAGATAATTTTTGCAGTAGGCACATCGACGATGTTTGAAAGAGCAATGTAGTCACCAAATGAGGACATTCTATCAGCACCACGAGCTCTAGCGTAGGCACAAGCTAGTGGTGACAAGTTCTCAATATCGGAGACAAAATAAACTTGCTTCTCAACATCTGATAGTGGGAGACCAACAGCTGCACCAGCAGGTGAGACGTGCTTGAATGAAGCTGCAGCTGGTAGATTCAAAGATGCTGATAATTCTTTGACCAATGGCCATGAATTTAATGCATCTAGCAAGTTGATGTAACCAGGTGATCCGCATAGGACTTTGAAAGGTAATTCTTCCTGTTGTGTAACAAAAGCTTGAGCAGGTTTTTGGTGTGGGTTTGCACCATAACGTAGAGGCAATTGAGACTTACCTTCAGAGTATTGCTTTCTGAAGAAATCAGAAATTGCATTATCATAGTCGGCAGTGTGTTCAAAGGCCTTTAATGCTAAATGGTTTCTCAATTCTTGGCTCACTTGACCATTACCCTTTTTCAATTCAGATAAAAAGGCTGGATAATCGTGAGGATCAGATAAAATAGTTACTCTTGCATGGTTTTTAGCTGCAGCTCTCAACAATGTGACACCACCAATATCAACCTCTTCAACGGCTTCTGATACAGTAACACCAACTTTAGCTACAGTTTCTTTAAAGGGATACAAGTTACAAACAACAAAGTCGACTTTATCAATATGTTGCTTTTGTAAATCCTCTTCATCTTGTTCCAAGTTTCTAGCCAAAATACCACCATGAATTGCTGGATGTAAAGTCTTCACTCTACCACCCAACATTTCAGGTGCATGTGTAATACTCGACACATCGTCAACTGGGAAACCAGCTTCACGCACCATACGTGCAGTACCACCAGAGGCTAAGATACGCACATTAGCTTCACTTAAGCCCTTAGCAAGGTCTAAAAGACCTGTCTTGTCATAAACAGACAAAATAGCTGTACTTTCGTAATCACCCATTCTCTTATCTTGTGTTGCTTCAAATCTCTGTATAGTGAGTGAGTGACTTATGTTGTTCTCGCTCTTACAAAGACTTAAACAATGACAACCTTTATAACTAACTATAAGTAAAAATTTGCGTAATTTGTTTGACACACTTCAATTTTGGAGGAGTCAACAGCACAATGAATCTTGAATTGATCTTCAATTTCAAACATTTCAAAACTTCGGATAACCCGGAATAACACGAGGCCTTCTATTAATTTCAACGATATATAGTAATAATAAGACTGAATACTAATGCTATACCGATGGAGACGATTATTTTCTGTATCTCCACAAAGACAAGGTGTTGTGTCTCTTCCAGATCTTTCTTCTACCGGATTGAGAGTTGTTGTATCTGTGACCCTTGTTGATACCTCTGGATCTCTTACCAGTGGCAGTCAAACCTCTAGCTTCTCTGTGCTTGTGAACAGGGTTGCAGATCCAGTTGTAGTGAGCATCTCTTCTGATAGCCTTGTGGAATGGATCGACTAGGATGACCTCAAAGTACTTGTAGGTGGAGTCTTGGTTAACCCAGTAAGAGTTCAAAACTCTCAAGTTGGAGGCACGACGAGCAACTCTTTCTTCAGCAGTAGCTCTCATAGCTCTTTGGTATTTCAACTCGTTAACACCCATGTTGGTTGGCTTACCGTAAGTAGCACCCTTTGGAACAGGTCTCTTTCTGTTACCACGTCTAACACGGATACGGTAGATAACAAAACCTTGCTTGGCCTTGTAACCCAATCTTCTAGCCTTGTCTGGTCTAGATGGTCTGGAGGCTCTGTGAACGACGTTCTTTTGTCTGTATTCCCAGACTCTGATTCTTTGCAAGAATCTCAAAGCATCAGATTGCTTCTTTCTTTGCAACTCCTCCAAGTACTTGTAGGCACCCATAGTGATTTAATTGATTATGATTTGTTAGGTTCTGTAACAGTGAAAGTGGTAGGTAATAGTGAAAAGTTCGTTTTTGATGCTCATCACTTTAAAGAATTTTTTTTTGTCAAAAATTTTTTCAAAAAACCTGCGTGGGTGCGTCGGGCGTTCTGAGAGTTACGCGCAAGGGCATTCTGATATTTTCGCACCAAGTGTCAGTGTGACGCTGGAAAAAAATATAAACTAGAATACGACAGAAATTCAATTAAAATTTAAAAAAAATCCTTGGGCGGTATTAGATATCCATATTTGACTTTTATTTGCTTCAGTTTTGCTTCAGTATTTTTATCAAATCCAGTAAGAATGGTTATACAAACTTGCATCAGAACAGTTTCAACATGGACCTACGCATGTAACGTAGTCGAAACTTCGTCAAACGTATAAAATTCGACTTAACTCTTTCCATTCATTTTAGTCCATCTTTCTCAGATTCCATTCGTCTCATTCACTATTGGCGGGTTTTAGTGGGCTCTTGAACATAAAGTCTTCAACATTTCTACTGCTTGATCTCAGTTCTCTCATATCCATCCTACTACACCCTACCCTATTTCATCCCATCTTGCTCAGCGCCACAATGCAAGACCCTGAATGTCTTCCCAAGAATCCCTTCTACTATGTGAACAATAATATCGCTTCAAGAATTTACAAACGGGTTAATCAAATGTAACATTCTTCGACAGAAACACTATATTTACCCAATCAATTCCAAAATGCTCAGTAATTTCGTGGTTAGTAAATAGGATTGCTGAGTTTAGAAATTTATTAGAGTTTGAGTTTGAGTGATTGCTTTCGCGACGTCCTGCGGGCTTAGCATCAAATACTCTTTGTTGAGTCAATGTTCCAGAAGGCCGGAATGCAATCAACAATAGAACGTCATAAGACCTTTTTTTGGACTAGAACATGGATGAGCTAGACCTAGAATAGTAGGAAACCCTTGGGCAATGGCCCCCCTCCCCCACAGTTCGGTTTGATGACGCCCTGTATTGTATTAAGTTGTATTCCACGGCTTTATGCTTATCCTGCAGCTGGTACTATTTTCCAAATAACTCGATTCAATCGAGCCTAATTTCGTGATTTTGATTCACAGTTAGGGCTCGAACTGGTAGATTTAGGTTGCTTGATCGGACTATAACCCTTTAATCATTGGTCTCGATTCCTCAAAGATTTCGAAGGGAAGCTAACAATCGGGATTCAAGAATCATGTTTCTTCAAATACATCTAGAACTGTCACAAAATAATCTCAAAATTTACACCGCCAATTTTTCGTTCGAGTGAGTTCATTGAGTCTTTGAATTTGGTTAGTTACAAGTGATACACACCCGTTATTGTAACTAGAGGCAAAAACTGGCTTTAGTTCTAGCCGCAACTGGTGAAGAAAGGCTTAGCTGTGGATCTAATTCAAGGTTCAAGATGGATCTAGTGTATAAAAGATGATGCCAATTGGATTATAATTCAGGGTTTCTATTCCGTTTCTCCTGTGGAGAAGAATAATTATAAAATTATCATACGGATTGATAAGTTCACAGCAGTAAAAATCCGAGAAGACCTACCGTTGAACTAAAATTCATAATGTACTTCAAACCACAACTTGTGCTCGCTCTTTTGGCTCTAACCCAGGCCAGAGAAACTACCATTTTGGCGCCAAATGCTGCTCCATCTGCTAGTGGTGCTAGCGTCGCAGCTCCATCTTTCCCAGGTGCCGCTAACAATTCTGTGCCAGCTGCTGGCGGTGGTGCAAATGGTACGTCCTTGTCACCAAATGGTACGTCTTTTTCACCAAATGGTACCAATGCATCTCCTGGTTATGCCAATAATACCGCACCAAGCAGCAGCGTTGCCGCTGGTCCAGCTGGCTCTAATCCACTGAATGCAGTTGGTGCTGGTGGTTCTGGTACTGGCTCTCAAGGTTCTGGATCTGGTGGTAGCCCTGGCGGTGGCTCTGGTGGTGGCTCTGGTGGTGGCTCTGGTGCAGAATCCTCACCAGCTGCTCAATCTGGAGCCGGTTCGGGCTCTCAAGGTTCTAGCGGTTCTGGTTCCAGTTCTCACTCCTCTGCTGAGGGTGCTAACTCTCAATCCGAATCATCTTCATCTTCTGGTGGCGGTTCTTCCGTGGCTCAAGCTGGTTCTCAGGGTACTGATGAAGATGGTAACCAATCTTCATCCCAATCCGAGACTAACTCTGGTCCTGGTGGCTCTTCGTCTGATTCTGATTCTAGCTCTGAACCTGCATCCTCGGCCTCTCCATCTTCTAGTTCGGGTGGATCAACTGGTTCCTCTGCTGCTCCTCCATCTGCTGCCTCTTCTGCCGCTCCTATTGGTTCTGCCCCAGCTAGTGGTTCTTCCGCTCCAAACCCATCTGGTGCTCATCCAACCATTGCGGTTGCATCCCCATCGGCATCTCAAGGTGGCTTCAGCAACAACACCGCTCCTTCTTCCCCTGCTGCAGCTGTTGCATCTCCATCTTTGAATGGTACTAATGCTGCTCCTGCCGCTAGTGTTCCTGCCGCTAGTGCTCCTGCCGCTAGTGCTCCTGCCGCTAGTGCTCCTGCTAACAACGCTACTGCACCAACTGATGCTTCTCCCGCTCCGGCAGATGACTCTTCTGCTCCAGCCGCTTCTGCCCCAGCCGCTAGTGCACCAGCTAACAACGCTACTGTCCCAACTGGTGTTTCTTCTGCTCCAGCAGACGCCTCTTCTGCTCCAGCCGATGCTTCTGCTGCTCCAACCGATGCTGCTTCTGCTCCAGCCGCTAGTGCACCTGCTGCTTCTGCTGCACCTTCTGCTGTGCCATCTCAAGCAGCTCCAGGTAACTCTACAGGTTCAAACAGTGGTCTATTGCGTCGTTCTCTATTGAAGAGAGCTGAAACTGCTATAAAGGCTGACCAATTCAACTTGACCGGTGTCAATTAAGCTTTCCAACGCAGGCTCGTTGGCCTAAGCATTGGTTAAAATTTATGTGTTTGGGCAATGGGATGTTTTTACTATCATCATTTGGTTACGAACTATATGGACAACGTTAATCAAACGTAGATAAAAATCCTTTGATATGAATTTATATATGGTATAAGGTTTAAAAGCAATACGCTACGTTTTCTTCATTCTGAACTTGAGATAAGACTCTCAAATGGTTACCTTCGTAGAACTTTGGTCTTTATCTTATCAACATATAAGAGATTGTTGATGGAAGATCAACCACATGGATAAGGAAACTAAATCACCAGTTTGATAATGAATTTAAAAACGTAAAATCACGGATGCCTGCCTAATAGCGCATGGCATGGCTTAACCGTTCTATAATTTCGAACGCTCGTACTATCTTTTATTAGATTCAAAAAATATTGCGAATTCTGTGGATCGAACACAGGACCTCCAGATAACTCAACCGAAGTTTTTCTTCAGTCTGGCGCTCTCCCAACTGAGCTAAATCCGCTGTTATGAAAATCTAGGTACAACCGTGTAGATGTATCTGACAATATAATTACTACAAAAGATTTGGTTGAAAGATACGAATCAAGCAATCGTTTTACTAGTATCATACTTATCATCCAAGAACAAGACCTCTTTATATATATAATTGTCTAACAGAGCATAAACCAAGAATCTAGTGCATTGATGTAGTTGCATGATTCTCGCTGACCATCTTTTCCTTATCTCTCAAGCCATTATGCATCAAGAGTATGAAATATTGGATAATGCCATATCGATCGTGTGAAATCATGCTTTCTTCAATTAATTAATTTCAATCTACCTAGATGACTACAACCTAGTATCTACTATGAGCTTCTTATACCTAGCAGCTCTATGGGGCTGCGACGGGATATTTAGAACAAGCACAACTCCGATTATAGTGTATGCTCTGTTGGTCCATGAAATGGTGAATAGACCTTTTCACCTTTTCTACTACGGATTCCGGGTGCTAAAGCCAAGAGGTCTCGTGTCACTTCATTAGATCAAACGGGCCATAGACAATAAAATACCAGCCCGCCCTCATACAGTTCGAATTCTAACTACAGTTGAGGTGTCAGTCCTCTCGGATGTGGTATAGGGCCAAGATGATCATATGAAGACCATTTCTGTTTTTTTCCCGTTTTCTCGCTTCTTGATTTTGATCCCTAACAAGTGTTTTGAGATCAAGTCTTGTTTCCCTATTCTCAGTCAATTATCATGAAGTCTTTTCTTTGTGAATTCAGTCTAGACCGGATGATTGGAATCTTCGAAAAGTCAAAAAGCCAATTCTTGTTTGAGCTTTGGAGAAAGTGGCACAGCATTCGAATAGAGCTGGAATTTTGGTTGGTAAGGGTTTGATTGGTAAAAACTCCAACGCTAGGGTGAATTTTTGATCCAGATGTTAATCACTGTCTAGTAGAAGCTGCTATTACTTTTTTTTTCAAATGTGATGTTGTCTCACTGCGCCTTCAAAATAATAAAAAGTTGTCAAGCATATCCATTGAGGATGGTTCAAATGGCATCAATTCATTGAATAAGTTTCCCCCTACGTCATGGACTAAACTGAATCGAATTCTAGTAGGCTGAGTTCTTGTTCTAGTTCAAGTTATTGGTTGTTATTGCACCACGAATTGGATTCTATAGGCTATATAGCACAAGCGGTTCATATAGTATTTGTCCCCTGGAAACTGCCTAACTTCACTGGTTCTTAACACGATTTGAAACATTCACTTACATGAATTGAGCTCCGTTAAAATTTTTCTTTTTTTAATTGGGACAGCGGTATATTTCACTGCTTTCCTAGTGTAGGAGAAAGTATATAACTATTGGGTTTACATTCTTCTTTAGAGGCTTGTTTAGTAGTACGGTTTGTTTATTCTGTATTTGTTCCTTCTTTTTTTACTCGTATCCGATAAGATGATTATTGTCTATCTTATCTTAAATCAAAACTAACGTACGCAACGATTTTCTATTCTTCGAACATGTTCATGGGAGGTTGGAGTATTCGAAAATCGTATGCCGTGTATCTTGTTTTACCATACTGGGTGATTGGACAACATATCTTGCTATATCTTTCGTGTTCACTAACTATAGAAACATTCCAACTGTCCTCCAGCGTTGATTGCGAAATCTACAACTGGACCCTGAAGCATTCTTGCTAATGTTCTCCAGATTTCGTTGACCACAACAACCCTTTTTCTTTTATTGTTTCGTGATTCGTTTTCGTGAACTACGCGTTTCGCGGTGTGAAGTGCGAAAAATCTCGAAGTGCAGTGGTTCTAGCCATAATAACTATAACCAAGTTTGTAGTACAGTTGGAGTTAGAACTAGACCCTATAACCCCCAATCGATATAAAGATCTAGCCCACTATGGTTAGCTAGCAAATAGATACGCCTTGTTTTGGCCAATTTTTGCCGTGTATCTTCAATTCAATTGAAATTGTATATATAGGAGTAGTTTTACATGCATTTGTGATACAAAATCTTGATCGAGCTCTCTAGGACAACATTCAATAACTCAAAAACATTGCAATCCCTAGTCATGTCTTTAAACTCTTCCCTCAATAACTCTAACCTTTCTAACTCCACGTCTGGAATTGGCTCCAATTTGACCTCCAATTTGACCTCCAATTTGACTTCAAACTCCTCTAGTATTACTACTAACAGCCGCCTTGTCCATTCCAATGTTGTAGCACCATCTTCCGTTACTGCCGGGGGCCTATCAGGATTTAATACATCTTCTGGTTCTCTTTCATCAGCTACTCCAACCGTGAGTGATGGTTCCAAGATAAAAAACGGAGCAGGTGCTGGTCTAGTCGCTAACCCATTGTCATGGAAATATGGTGCTGCATTGGGCGCTGTTATTGTAGGTTCCTTTGTACTAGGTTCGGGTCTATAAAAAGGGAAATATGTGTTACATATTACAAGGTTGGTAGAATAAGCATGCTGTGCTGACATGTAGATTATCTAGTTTATTAAAAAAATTTTGTGAATTGGTTAAACATCAAAGAACAACCTTAGTTGGTAATTCAATTTTTAAAGCGGATACTGAATTCGCATTTCTGATCTACAAAACGTTAATTTACCAGAAATTTACAAGAAATTTATTTGTTTATTTCGAATATAGAGAAAAATGTACCATGCTTACGCCTTTAGAATTCTTTAAGAAGAATTAGTTGAATACATCACTACATGGAATAGATAGAACCTTACATTATACTGTGATCTACGTTGTCATGCTACATTACAATACTGTGATACCACGGCTGTTACCCGCACAGATAAACTCCGATATATGTGAAAAATTACAACGTCATCGCAGAACTATTGCCAACTGAACTAATAGTCTAAGAAAGCCATGTCGTTCTTCCAGAATCTTTGGGGTAGTATCTTCGAACCCGGTACTAATCCTCAGTTGCTCATTGCTACTCATCTTTCCTTTACCTCGTTAATTCTAGTCTTAGTATGGCTATGTTACGAAACTCGTAATGTCCATTTCTTTGCTCTGTTGACAATAGCAGCTATTCTCTGGGCACTGGTAACCTGGTTCATTAATGAGCTGAAGCATCAACCTCTAAGGGATAACGACCAGTTGGCAAAAGATAACGGTGCAAGAGCAGAAGAAGAGCAAGAAGACAAGAAGGAAAAGAACACGAACAATAACAAGAAAGCTAATCAGGAATCTCGTACCACTGGAACCACCGCTGCAGCCAGTAGTGCGAACACACGTCGTACTAAATCTCGTAAGACTTAGAATCACAGCCAATTGTTGCCAGTCGATCGACCCCCATTCAAGATCTGGAGAACTCCTTCCTTTGTTCTTTTTTTATACTGAAAGAATTTAATCCACGTATATAGATACATACATTTTCCAGCTTTCTCTTTTAATGGCGAAGAATAAAAACAAACACGAAGAAATGAAACTACCGTTAACGAACCACAACAAAGGGATTTTAGACGCATAGAATTGGTCTAAGGAAGCCAAGTAATCATAGTATCTTGTATCCGAAAAGACATAATATAATATGGTAAGGTCGCGGGGGCTATTAAGGAGTGAATTGTTAAAGACTGACGGTAGTATTGATGTTAATAATATTGATGTAAACGACGACGACGATGATGGTATTGATGTTAATAGAGCACGGCAACAGAGAGAACCAATACCGATGGGATTCGGATACGTACCACAGATGGCTCAAGTAGGCCAAGGTAAAATTCCTGGGCTACCTCCTGGAGTTCCTGCAGGCACGCCAATGGGATCCCCTTCTCCCATGCCTAACCCACATCCGAATCCACAGCAAAACATGGGATTCAGACAAAACGGGCCTATGCGCATGCAAAACGGTATGCCTTATAGAGGTGGACCTCCAATGGGTGGCATGCCACCCAACGGGATGCCACCCAACGGGATGCCACCTGTTGGTGTTCCACAACAACCACAACAACCACAGCGGAGAGCTTATTCCTTAAACAACGTTTGGAGGCAGAGACCAAGAATTTCTCACAAGAATAACAAGAAGAGAAATAGTGGCGGTAATGAAGATGACGAAGTTATAATGCAAGAGAGTGAAGATGATGTTACATTTAATGATATTCGTACGATGGGTAAAAGTGAAAAATATGGATTTGGAGCCGATACTGCTCCCATTATTCCTACTTTAATTACGAAGAGTCACAATAATATGAACAATACAGAATATCGAAAGGCAATGACTGCTCAGAGGAAAAATGCAATGAATGCCATGGCAAAACAACGCCAACCCGGTCCAGTTGGTGCAGTTCCAGCAGCGGGTGCCGATCCAAGAGCAATGTCATTACAAGGATATGGTAGAGGTAGCCCTTTCAATCCAATGGGTCCTGGTGGTGGTCCTGGTGTTTATCCAGGCACAAGTCCCGGTTTTGGTGGTAATCCAAGAACTCCTTCTGGTATGCCACGTTCCATGTCAATGATGACAACTCAAAGTAGACCTTCAGTGGGGTACATGCGTCAACATCAACAAAATATGTTTGCCGCTAGAGATAATGAACCCCCACCAGGCGGACGAGCCAATTCTTTAATAAATATACCTTCATCCTCTTCAGTTGGCCCCTCTCCCAATACCGCTGCACCAGTTTCTGGTGTGCCGGGTGTTGCTGGTCCAAGTTCAGGTTCCAATCCTACCCCTGCTCCTCGAAGAAACTTAAGATTGGGTATAAATCCCCCAATGCCTCAAAGTTTAGATCCTGGTCCATTGACGCCAGATAATGATCAATCCAAGAACGTAACTTCCCCTTTGAAAAATCAATTAGTTGCACCATCACCAGGTTCACCACCAATAAATGGTGGTCAATTGAACGTGTTACAGTTGTCACAACCACAACAGAATGAATTAAAGGAAAGAGAAAAACAATTGGCAGATCGTGAAAGGGAATTGAAAGAAAAGGAAGAAATGGTCAAAAAGCGTGAAGCTGAAGTTCAAGAAGAATTGAAACAAAAGGAACAAGAACTAGAGCGTGAACGACTGAGAAAAGATCAAGAAGAATTACAAAAGCAGGAGCAAAGAGAACTAATGGGGCCTTCGGAAGAAAATCAACAACAAATGAAGACTGAATATTCATCTAATGTACCACTTCAAAATCAATCGCTACCACCACAAGATCTGAGTCGTTGTAACACGTATGACGGACTTGATTTGCAACCTTCATCTACCTTAGAAAGAGGCCTCGATGGTCTATCTCTAAATGATAAACTAGAATCAGAATCAGTAGCCGATAATAAAGAGAGCGAAAATGGAAGGGAGAGGAAAACGGAGAAGAAAAACAACAAAAATCCATCTAGTTACAATAACCGAGAATCTACAATTAGTTTTGGTGATCTTCAAAACAACAGAATTTCTACATCAACTTTCATGTCCGCTCTAAGTGATTCTCCACAGAAGAAAAATAAGCCGGCTACTGGTTTATACCAATTGGAAAATACTGGGAATAACGAGTTCTTTACCGCTGAAGAATTTTTTGGACATGATGCGAACACTAATCAAGGTAACTCTACACTAGATATATCGAACATGTCGCCTGCTGCCAGCAATACTACAGCTACATTGAATTCCAATGCAAGGATGTCCGGACAGTTGCACAGTGATACCCCAGTGGACCGTAGTCGTAATGGACCTAATAGAAAACCTCTATCTAAAATTCCTTCGGCATCTTCAAGGGAAAATGAGTCTGGTTCAGGAGCTCGGACTTTTTCAAGAAATAGTGTCAGTAATGTGAGTATGGGTAGTTTCCTCGGCTCTAATGATGACACTTTCGATTTTAAACATGCAAATACAGATAGAAATCCATCTGTTAAGTCAGTACCATCTGGCAAAGTGACAAAGGGGTCATCCGTTAAGCAAGTATCGGAACAAAACCCAGAGTCTTTGAAAGAAGAGGACGGCGAGATGGAACATTTTAGTTTCGATAACACTATGGGTGAACCATATGAGCCTATGTTTGCCCATGGTTCTGAACTAATACCACCAAAGATCAGGTTTAAAACAATCATCGTTTCATCTGATCAATTGAACATTTTGAAAGAAAATAAATCACTTATGTCGGAAATCTCTATCATCTCGGCAGAACTAGCAGATTCCATCAAACGTGAATGTATTTTAGAGGAAAAACTGCAAACAATTTCCACCAATAGAGATGGTAACGATAAACCTTTGAGTGGTGAATCACTCTTGGACTATGAAGCACAATTGAGAACCAAATCCGAGAAAATTGTTGATTTATTGAAACAACTCAACGAACAAAGGTTGAGAAGATTAATCGCCGAAGAACAAATATTTCTCAGTGAAAACGGTGCTAAACCAACTTCCACAGACCTTGTGCATAAGATTACAGATCTCGAATCCCAACTAACAGCGAAAGACTACGAAATAAGTCGATTGAGGGAATACCAGCCACAGCCATTTTAATGCTGTAAATCTGAAGTTAACGTCAAATCAAATCAAATTATACAAAATAATATAATATAATATAATACCAATATAATGCAGTTTGTATTCCATTCGTGTATTATGATAATAAACAGGTTGAAGAGAGAAAAAAAATCAGCGCTCTAATCTTTATCACCAAAAGCCTTTAAATTACCTTACATTTCAAGAGATAATCGGTAATACAGCCTACAATTGATCCAAGGAGAATAGGCCAAAGATGTTTAGTAAGAAGAGAAGAGCCGGTATGTACTAATTTGATGTATTTGTGATTCTTTTGCCAATTTGACTGTTTATTGTTGTCAAACTTTAATTTTCTGTTGTCGCTTTAGAAAAAAGAGAATATCAATAAAATGTTGAAATAATAAAATAAAAGTATGGTTTTTGTGTCAATCGAAATAAAATTTATTAAATTGGGTTGAATATATTGGAACTATCCAATATAAATCATGGCGGTTCCCTGATTTTGTTGCCCCCTTCCTATTTTTCTGGCAAAAGGACCATAAGCAATTCAAATAGCTTTAACTTTATACTAACAATTGAAATGATTATGACTATAGATTTTGAGGAAGATGATGGATACCGTGATTTTAGACCCCGGATGCCAAAGAGACAGAGGGTACCACCGGTGGTTCAATTATGTAAGGAAATGATGCCGGATATTCGTACGATTGGTGAATCTGTTAAGGCATTTGAAGAAGATATCAAATTTTTAAGTGATGCCATTGTCAATGAATATGGCCATGAGGACTACTTTAACGACGCTCTACTATCGACATTCCGTGCAGTTGTCTTAGAACAACCTCAAAAGCAACCTGCAATTGCATTGTTGACTATGGTGGTTAATGCTAGTAATGAGGTTGCCGCTAAAAGTGTTATCAATTTTTTCTTTGAAGAATTACAAAAACTGTGTGATGCAAGCACAGATGAAAATTACGAGGCGGTTTCAAACGAGACTGGTATTTGGAATAAATTTAAATTAGTATTAAGATTTCTTTCATTGTTGTCACCAATCGTTTCCACGGATGACCTTTTAGCAATCTATAAGTCCGTTTTCCAATTAGCCGTCGATCTAAATCGTGATGCTGGTCCCGAGTCTCGTAATGCATTGTCAGAAGCGCTTTATACAAATACTTTACTGGATTTACCATATTTGTTTTTCTTTAACAGATCAGATGACGTTTTACAATCAAAAGTAGAGGAACTGTTCAATTTTGTGGAAACCGAATATCAAGTCAAAACTTCAGACGTTAATCTTCTCAAGCAGTTTAATAAAAATGCACCTTATCAAACTACAGAATTGATTCACGTAGTATTACCCAATGTGAAAAAGGTTTTAGCCAATAACATGGAGCAGTTGTTCCAATTATTCCCAGACTGGCAATATTTGTTGAGCGAACAACCTTCAGAAAGACATGGTTTCAACGAACCATTGAAACTCCCACCCTTAGGACAATTGAAACCATTTAGTTCCCTAGACAGAGGTGTTGGATCAGTGGACAGTATGTGGAGGGAACCTCGTTATACTTTCCACGTCTATTTGCCCAACTCTGTGGGTGACTTTGAAACTGTTGTCCCCATTACTAGTTATGCAGGTCAACTGTTTAAGGATATTATCATTGACATTGTGGAAAGTTTAGAATTTAACAGAAAGGAAGTGGCAAAACAAGTAATTACACTTGATCTGTTTTTCAAACAGGGTATCTTTGCAGAACCAGGTGAATCTATTGCGCAATTGGCTGCCACTTATGAAGAAAATCCACTGGCGTCCACTTTCAAAATTGAAGATATTGCCATCGAAACTATCTTGGAATTAGTTTTCAAATTACCTGATGTTTCTCAACCATTTGCATATTTCTATACCCTTTTGGTGGAAATTTGTCAAAATTCGCCCAAAGCCATTGCCCCAGTTTTTGGTAGAGCATTCAGATTTTTCTACAACAACTTGGACAATTTGGATTTAGAATTAAAATTGAGATATTTGGATTGGTTTTCCATTCAAATGAGTAATTTCAACTTCTCATGGAAATGGAACGAATGGGAAAATGATTCAATTAGATTTGGTTCCACTTTTTATAACGCCAAGATGAATTTTGCGAAAAATTTAATTCGTAAGGAATTAAGATTGACTTCTAATACATTGGATGTGGAAGATAGTTTACCAGATGAATTTAAAAAATATTTGGATAGTTCCTACGTGCCTCGTGAACAATTAGTCGAATATTACCAATCATTATTTGTTGGTGAGAGTTTTCAAGTTAATCCCAACGATATTAAGAAGAACGATTTATATTTTAGACATGAATCTTTCCCCGCTCACCAGCAAGTTCGTCAATTGCTGGATTATGTGCATAAGCAAAACGATTCAAGAGAAGTATCTGAATTGGAAACCATCATTAATTCTATAAGGCAAGAATATGGTGATATTATTGCCAATTTTGAGAAATTCATCATCGTTGTATTAATACAAACGGTGGTTCACTCCGGTAGTAGGTCTTTATCACACGCCAACAAATACATTGGTGATTTGAAAGATGATTTAACACACATTTTGGGTCAGATGGAAATGGATGATTCCACTAAACAATTCACTATTGTAGAGGCTGTTTTGAGATTCTGGAACTCTAACTCTCAAAATGGGTTCCTAATCGCGGATACTTTCAAATTTGCAGGTTTTCTATCACCATTATCCATTTTCCAATTTTCATTTAACGAAGAGAAGAGTGGCGGTAGTACTAAAAATTATGGTCTTGTGGATGGAACTTCGATTGAATCCACTTTTAGAAATTTAACTCAACACATTGGTGATCAAGAATGTCTTACATTCATTTTTGAGAAATTGATCAACATTACTAATGAATGCATAACACAATTGGCGCTCCAACCTGAAGAAGCGGTAAATATACCAGATGTCAATGACACTAATATAGAGATCGATTGGCAGAACGATTTGCCCAAATTAGATTTGCTATGGAAATATGAGACTACCATGAGTTTTTTCAAAAGTATATTGAGAAAATACGTGGATGAATACCGTACCTCGGAGGAAAGATTGAGGGACTTTGTGGAGACCACCATTTCACATACTCCAACCAAGCGCCAATTGCTCCTATGGATAGACGAGACTCATAAGCTCTAATTAGCAATGAACAATCAAAATTTAAAGTAAAATTAAAGTTCTTTTGATTCTTTCTTTTGGTTACTATTATTACTGTTATTATAATTATCTATGAGTTACATACTTAAAGCTGTCGGCTAATGTATGCATGCTAGGTTTATGCGATACCGGGTCTTGTGGGTCTAGAGCCATTTTATGTTCTTCCTCTGGGTTGGTAGGAACAAATGAAGGTACTTTTCTAGCTACAGTACTTGTAGAATTAGTTCTCTTCAAATAATTTATGCTTTCAGGATAGTAGTAATCCGCACCGTTAGAATAAGCATCGTTCGGAAATGAATAATTGGACACATCGTTTTCCCAAGTTCCATTGTCAAAATTGAATTGAAGTTGAGATCCAGTATTCAACTCGCCTAAAGCTGGTGATCTATCATCTCTAGTCAATGAAACTTCCACAAAATAGATAGCTAACGATACGAAATCAATAAACTGTTGTCTTGTAACTTCTCTACCCGAATATCTAATCGTTTCATACAAATCAATAAACTTTTTGGAATTGTCAATTTGAGTTTTGTTTCGAGTATTTCTGGTAAATTGATTACTAACCACATCCGCAAAAGTCTCACCTAATTTCATATCGATATTCATATTGTTTAAGAAAATACCTTGATATTTCAACCTATCTGATAAACTTTTGATACAGGATCGATAGTTTAGGTAATCGGGAAATAACTTTTCATAACGTGGATCATCACAACGTGAAGGTGGTTCCAATCCAGCATGTATTACGGGTTCCTTTGGCTTTTTAAAAAGTATGCTTAATTCCTTAGATTTTTCCATATTTTCCATAATCATCTTTCTACTACCGCGATGCGGCAGATCATTTGGTGTAATTGGTAGATATCGACGCGGAATATCTTGAATACAACTTCTGCAAAATATAATTCTTCCAACAATAATTATTATACTTACCAATCCAAATGCAACCAGCGCACCTACAACGATAAATGTGTTTAGGGCAGTATTAGAAGATTCAGCTGCCTGAACAATTGAATCTACCGGTAATACAATAGAAAATCCAACGAGGAAAATTATAACTATAGCTTTTATGCTCCTAAAAAGCCAGAGTTTCCATATCTCGAAATCAATAATGGGCATCACCTTTTTTTACAGTTACTGTTCATTACAGGGGGAGGGCTCTTTCTAATCAATTTTTCAACTTCTCTCTTATCCAGTAAATAAGCGAGACAAAGAAATCCCCAACACACAAATCAAAGACTAGCTGTGACCAAGACCCCTTCCTGTATAGCAGCTTATGCAATCTTATCTATATACGTTGGGTCTAGTG
Source organism: Zygosaccharomyces rouxii (assembly GCF_000026365.1). Taxonomy (NCBI): domain Eukaryota; kingdom Fungi; phylum Ascomycota; class Saccharomycetes; order Saccharomycetales; family Saccharomycetaceae; genus Zygosaccharomyces; species Zygosaccharomyces rouxii. The sequence goes on along the minus strand of NC_012990.1, from coordinate 716,816 downwards.
ATGATGATGCTAATTGATTAATTCGTTAATATGTTGATATTATTAGGGCAGGGTAACGGTCAATCAAAGAGCGGGTAATATTGATTGGCGGGTAGTATAAAAAGGACCGTGAAGTAAACAAAGGAGTACCTTTCTTATACGAGGTGTAACCGCTCATAAAATAAGCTACAACTTAATGATTATAAACTTAAAGAGCGTTGGGATGAACATTTTGTAGGAGCTTAAAGCTTTGTAAGACTCTTCATATACAAGAACTGGCAATAGACGGAAAGCGGCAAATCGAAACTTGGCTTTGTTCAAAACGGCAAATAAAGCAGAACGAAGTATAGTGTCAAAACATTTATGAAGAAGAAGAGTCGATGCTGAAACTGGTTATCTCCGGGTCTTCCACTTAAGAAGGATTCGGAGTTCTATGTGAGCGCCATATGGTATCGTGTGTCGTTACCCTGATATTGCGCGACAGTTAACTACATGAAGAAATGAGATGAGTTTGAGATGAAGTAGAATCAAATGCGACTTATTGGGGTAGTTTTCAAGAAGCCCTGAAGTGCCTACGATGGCTGATGAGCGTGAAAGGTATTTCAAAGACGAATTTGATTCATCTCAGGAAAAGGAGAGACATGAGTTCAAGTTGAATGGTGGATCGTTCTTATTTGGATCTAACGGACAGGAACCAGTGGAACCGGCGGCACCGATAGTGCCATCGGAATCCGGACTACACACATCTGCAGGTTCAGATAGTCAGTCTCAGAACGATTTGCAAGATGAAACTTTGCAAGATGAAAGTTTACAAGAGGAATTTGAGCCAGCGTCTAACGAACTACAATCCCCTGATTACATAAGTCAAATTAGGCAGATTATTCCAGGAATGAATTTAGATGTAGCCAGAGGATTAGTAGAAAAATACCGGGGCGAAGGCGATGTGGTTTCTAAAGCCATAAGTGAATATTTCGAAGAAGGACTCATAGTGGAACATGAGAAACCCAGGAACAGTAGCTCACCGACGGCAGGCGGCAATGAAGGGGCTGAGAGTAATAGCAATGGAAATAGCAGAAACGGAAGCCTCGTAGGCCAGCCTCTAACTAGAGAAAAGAGGCGCAAAGAAGTCACACCAAGACCCATAAAAAGATTGAAAAGTGAAATTGAGTGGAGAAAATTTATCGGATCATTACAAGTGAATGCTATGGCTACAAGACCTACTTTAAGACCTTTAAAATATGGAACTGAATTGGAAATTCTAAAATCTTCTGGTGGTCTACCTACATCTAAGCTGTACAACACCAATGGTCGAAAGAAAGTTTCAATGGCAAGCTTCGTAAAAATATTTGATACACAGCAAAATCGAGAAATTGGCAGATTACCAGAGGATGTGGCTCAAATTGTTTACCCATTGATAAACACTGATGATGTGGTCTTTGAAGCTACAATGGTGTTCTGTGAAAATAAAAGATTAAGCATAGGTGATAGTTTTGTCTTACAACTTGACTGTTTCCTTACATCTTCTATTTTCGATGAAGATCAGAATAAAGAACTAACACCATCACGGTCTGCCAGATGGGGGAGCAATAGTTCAATGGTGGAAACGGAGGAAGAATTACAAAGTCGGTCAAAAAAAGTGGGTCTTTTATCACTTTTTGACAGACTAAGGCTAAGAACTGTGGATGATAAGGCAGATGATGCAAGCAAAAGTTCAGCAAATAGTGAAGAAGATGGCGTAGAAGTTATTGATTTGGATGATGATGATAATGATGGGGATGAAAAACTCGAAGATATTGTTGCTCGTGAAGAGGATGATGCTCGTAGATTTTCTTCCCAAGAGGAAGGTGTTATGAATTTGAATCAATTAAAAGTGTTTTATAAAGCTACTCAGTCGTCGGATTCCCTTAAAACGTTACCAGAGACAGAACCTCCAAGTACTACAATCAATCTCACTTTAAGGAAATACCAAAGACAAGGCTTAACATGGATGCTTCGAAGGGAGCACGAATTTGAAAAGGCTGCAGATTCTCAAGGGTTTCAAAATGTAAATGGAAACATGATGAACCCACTATGGAAATGTTTCAAATGGCCAAAAGACATGTCATGGACAGCACAGAGAATGGAAGACCATACAGAGGTGGATTTAGGAAAGTTCTTTTATGCTAATTTGCATACAGGAGAGTTTTGCCTTGAAAAGCCTATTTTAAAAACCATGATGAAAGGGGGAGTTTTATCTGATGAAATGGGTCTAGGTAAAACAATTTCAGCATTATCTCTAATATTCACTTCACCATATGATTCTTCATTGGTAGATAAGCATCTTTTCATGGATGGTAATGAAGACGAGAATTTATCTCCGCCATCATCTCAATCATCAAAAAAACCTTATGCCATGAAGACTACTTTGGTCATCGTTCCTACTTCCCTTTTATCACAATGGCATAGCGAATTCACAAAATTCAATAACTCTCCAGATCTCTACTGTGAAATATATTATGGAGGTAACGTTAGCAGTTTGAAGACTTTATTAACAAAGACCAAAAACCCTCCTACCGTTGTGCTTACTACTTATGGTATTGTGCAAAATGAATGGACTAGAATTCTAAAGATGGATAGGAGAGATGCTGACATGGATTCTACCACAGGATTATTTTCTCTCAAGTTTTATCGTGTGATTCTGGATGAGGGCCATGTTATAAGAAATCGTACTACTTCAACTTCCAAAGCTGTCATGGAGATTTCTAGTATGTGCAGATGGGTATTGACAGGGACTCCGATTATCAATAGGCTTGATGACCTTTACAGCATTGTTAAATTTTTGAAATTAGAACCATGGGCACAAATAAGCTATTGGAAGATGTTTGTATCTGATCCGTTCGAAAGAAAAGATTATCGACAGGCCTTCGATGTAGTGAATGCAATTCTGGAACCGGTTTTCTTGAGGAGAACTAAACAGATGCAAGACGCTGACGGAAGACCACTGGTGGAGCTACCGCCAAAGGAAGTGGTCGTTGAAAAGCTCACCTTCAATGAAGCCCAAAATACAATCTACAAGCATTACCTGGAGGAAGCAGAAACATCGGTGAAAAAAGGATTAGCCCGTGGTGACCTTTTGAAGAAATATTCCACCATCTTGGTTCATATTCTAAGGCTTCGCCAGATATGCTGTGATCCAAAGCTCCTTGGGGCACAAGACGAAAATGATGAAGATTTGTCCAAGTCGAATCAATTGCTCAAAGAGTCTGTGGATGTTAACAAAGTCTATCAAAAAGTCGGGTTAAATGAAAGTTCAAATCGACTCGATTCTGGTCGTTTGAATACAATTAAATCTAGAATTCAAGAAAAGTACCCTACTGCGGATTCGTTGAAGACATTAGAATGTTCAATTTGTACAGCTGACCCAATTGAACTGCATAAAGTGTTGTTCACTGAATGCTGCCACAGCTTTTGTGAAGAATGTTTAAAGGAATATTTGGAATTTCAAAAGCAAAAGGAATTGGAATTGAAATGCCCCAACTGTCGTGAACCTGTAAATAAAAATTATTTTTTCACTTTGATGTTGAAGGATGGGGAATCACCTCAAGTGGTTCCTCTCCGTGAAGTGGCTAAATCAGCAAAGATTGAAGCACTTTTGAAGCACTGTAGCATACTGCAGGAGACTTCACCCGGTGAACAAATCGTAGTATTTTCTCAATTCTCATCATTTCTGGATATTCTCGAGACTGAGTTAGCTAATACATTTCTCGGCAATGGGGTAAAAGTTTACAAATTCGATGGGCGGTTAAACTTGAAGGAGAGAGCCGCTGTACTCGAGAATTTTTCGACAAAAGATTTCGACAACCAAAAGGTTTTACTCATGTCACTCAAGACAGGAGGTGTAGGTCTAAATCTTACGTGTGCCTCCTATGCATTTATGATGGATCCTTGGTGGTCGCCCAGCATGGAAGATCAAGCTATTGACAGAATACACAGGATCGGTCAAATAAATCAGGTCAAAGTGACACGATTCATCGTAGAAAACTCAATTGAAGAAAAGATGTTAAAGATCCAGGAACGAAAGAGGACTATCGGTGAAGCTATGGACGCAGATGAAGATGAAAGGAGAAAAAGAAGAATTGATGAGATTCAAATGCTTTTTGAGTAGTCATTGACGTAATACATATTTATTAATAAAAAAGAAGGAGATAAAACAAAAGTTACAACACAAGTTACTATACAAGATAATTTAATCGTCTAACAGCAAATACTCATCTTCTACTAGAGCCTCACAGCTATGTCTGTTCAGCTTTTTTCTAAGTATAGACAAATAAATTTCATCAGATTCTCCCAAGCACCCGAGATACTTTAAAGCAGTAATTATATCACTGATTCGAAACCCTGTTACTGAAGATATATTCTCTAAGGTAATTTTCTCCATGTTAGCTAATTCACCTTCAGAAAATTCCCAACATATCTTTAAAGACCAATATTTCACGTATCCAATTAATCCAAATGGTGAGAGGGGAAATTCAGGTCCTGATATCAAACCTTCAGACTTTGATATTTTGTAAGAAAAATCTAAGAGAAATGTACCCAATTGGCGCCTTTGATAAGGAGGAAAAACTAGAACACAGGCCAGATTATTTTGGTAGTAAGAAACCGTGTCTTTGGAGAAAAATCCCATCGGTTTAGTGGACGAAGTCTCATAGACGATATAAAATTCGTAGTGATCTACTTTAAAGTACATGGATTTGTTGTCGAGGAAAAGTTTGGTAAAAAGACATAGGCACTGACAAAATAGACGATGTTTTGTTCCTTTTACCCTTTTGATGGTATAATTCGGACTTTTATATTTTATTTTTCCAGGTGAATGTTTTTGGAATCTACAATGCTTGGCATGGCCAGCAAGATCCTCTTCATTGTCAGTGTATTTGAAACAATATTCGCATACATAAAGTGTATCGAGCCAAAATTGGACATCACCTTTATTATGACCGTTGGTCCCATTTGATCCACTCAATCCATCCGATCCATTTTTCTCCAAATATCCTAAAGCTCTACTCTCGGGATCAAAATACACATTACTACCATACCAGGTTGGAAATCTCTTATCAACACCAAATTGGACTTCTTTAATGTTTCGTTCATTCAAAATCCCATAAAGACCTTCACCATCATGTGACATTAGCTAAAATCATCCAGAAATCGATTGACACGGATCCAAACTCGAGGTTTTTGGAGCTTATGGTTCTCTGTTCCCCAGTTGTTCCATTATAGTTTCAATTTTTATCTTTTTCTTTTTTTCCTTTTATGTTGAAGTATTTTTTTTTGGGCATCGATAATCTGAAAAATTTCAAGCTCATCGCATCTTTAAACAAATAGTGAAGAGTAGGGAAAAAGAGTATTCAAGGTATTGCCAAGGAATTTCCGTACTGGTTTGACCACTTTATTTTTCTCAGTGTCAACTTATGGGTACTTATAGGAAGAGGTTTAACGAAAAGGCAAGAGCTGGTCAAATAGCCAAGCAGGATGAGTTGAAAAAAATTAGAAATAAACAGTTTCTAAGGGCTGCAGAAGATGCAGAAGATGCAGAAGATGCAGAAGAGGTGCCGGAGGCATCTAAGGAATCTCAAGGGCCAGATACTAATGCTGAAATTCTGCCGCCTATGAGCCAAGAGGAGAAAGCTTTAAAGAAGCGAAAATTGCAAGAACTATTCACGCCAAAGGAAACAAAGGTCTCTAGGCTCAAGAGGAAAAGACTGGATAAATTCATAGAGCATCAATTGAGGAAAGAGGAAAAAAAAGATATTATGAATAAATTGCAAGACTACAAGATAGATACTTCACTCCTGACCAGTTCTAAAAAATTGGGACATGGTAAGCAGACGAAGAAGGAGGAATTTGAAGAAGCATTAAGCCTGGAGAGGCAAGGCAGAGGTGATGAGGATACGAAGGAAATTTTATATGAGGAGCATGATCAGAAAGATTGGTTTCAAGACCATCCAGAGGATGCTCAGCAAGATGAAAGTGAAAAAAGTGGAGATGAAGATGAAGGTGAAGGTGAAGGTGAAGAAAGAAAATCGGCGTTTGTAGATTTTAGGCCTGCGCAAGGAACTGGTATGGGATTTGGATTCGCGAATGCTAAAGTAGTCCATAAACACAAGGCTCCTAAGAAAAAATATCATTGGAGAACACTAGTGGAAATGGAAGAGAAAAGGAAACATGGTATAGAGGATGAAATGGATTTTGCGTCTAGTGGTAGTGACTCGGAGGATAAGTCTTCTGAAGAGGACTCTGGAGACGAGGACTCCGGAGCTGATGACGAAGAAGAAGTGCAAGAACATGCCGAAGTTGATAAAGAGGAGAACGCTGAGGTATCTGATAGTTCTGAAGAGCATCAAGAAGAAAGCTCTGATGGCGAAAGCGAGAGTAGTGAACCAGTCAATCCAGAAGAACTTGCAGCGGAAAGACAGACAACCGCTGATACTTTCAAAGAATGGGCTAATGAGCAAATAAGAGAAATGGATGGAGGAAATGTTGATGTGGAGATGCCCTCATTGGACTTCAAGTATGAGCCAATTGTGAGGGAGGAAGATTTAGATGATGGATTAGGTTCTGAAGATGTTCCCATAGATGAATCTTCTAAGAGGAAGGCATTTTATGTACCAGTAACAAGACCTGAAGAAATTCAGGCCGTTAGAATGCAGCTTCCTGTCTTTGGTGAAGAACACAAAATTATGGAAGCTATACATCATAATGATGTAGTTATCGTCTGTGGTGAAACTGGTTCAGGTAAGACGACCCAGGTTCCGCAATTCATGTACGAATCTGGATTTGGATCTCCCGAATCTCCTGACCATCCTGGTATGATTGGTGTTACTCAGCCAAGAAGAGTTGCTACAGTGGCCATGGCTAATCGTATATCTAATGAGCTGGGTGATCACAGCGACAAGGTCGCATATCAAATAAGGTTCGATTCCTCTGTCAAAGACGACACAAGGCTTAAATTCATGACCGACGGTGTTTTGCTCAGGGAAATGATGCATGATTTTAAATTGTCTAATTATTCATCTATCATTATCGATGAAGCACATGAAAGAAATATCAATACTGATATTCTTATTGGTATGCTTAGCCGTTGTGTAAAGCTGCGTGCCAGGGAACATGCCAAAAACCCTGAACAAAATAAGAAACTTAAGTTGGTTATCATGTCGGCAACTTTGAGGGTTGCTGATTTTAGCGAAAATCTTTCACTGTTCTCAACACCACCTCCAGTCCTGAATGTAGAGGCAAGGCAGTTCCCCGTATCTGTGCACTTTAACCGCCGTACTCCCTATAATTATGTTGATGAGGCTTTCAAAAAGACTTGCAAGATTCATCAAAGGCTTCCACCAGGCGCCATCTTAGTGTTCTTGACGGGACAACAAGAAATCAACCATATGGTCAAAAAGCTCAGGAAAGAATTTCCTTTCCCCAAAGACACCAATAATATCGGCAGGAAAGATATGCAGTCATCATCTTCTAATGTAAAGGTTAGCTCTAAAAATGTGGACTTGGAGGCCGAAGATATAGATTTAAGCGTCAAAGTTGTAGATGAAGATAATATGGGGTACATCGAAGGTGATAGAGGTGAAGACGAAGAGGAAGAGGAAGAGGAAGAAGGTTTTGAAGAGACATTAGAGGAAAATCAAACCCCCAATGATCCGCTTTATGTTCTGCCGCTATATTCTTTATTGTCAACGAAGGAGCAAATGAAAATTTTCAAGGAACCCCCTGCCGGTTCAAGATTGTGCGTAGTGGCGACTAACGTTGCTGAAACCTCGTTAACCATTCCAGGTGTTAGATATGTGGTGGATTGTGGTAGATCCAAGGAGCGTACTTACAATGAATCGAATGGTGTGCAAAGTTTTGAAATTAATTGGATTAGTAAAGCAAGTGCAGATCAGAGATCTGGTAGAGCAGGTCGTACAGGACCTGGTCATTGCTACCGCATATACTCTTCAGCTGTTTTTGAAGAAGACTTTGAACAGTTTTCACGCCCAGAAGTTCTTCGAATGCCAGTCGAAAGTGTGGTATTGCAGATGAAAAGTATGGCAATTCAAAATGTCATCAATTTCCCATTTCCGACTCCTCCAGATCCAAGAACTTTATCGAAAGCTGTCAAACTTTTGCAATACTTGGGAGCTCTTGATTCTAGAGAGAAAATTACAGAGGATGGTAAAACAATGAGTTTGTTCCCTCTTTCACCAAGATATTCGAAGATTTTGCTGGTTTCTACAGAACATAATTGTTTGCCTTATGCGATCTCCATCGTGAGTGCACTTTCAGTTGGTGATCCTTTCTTGAAGGAGCATGAAATTGGTTTGGACTTTGAAAATTCTGATAGTGAAGAGGAAGATAGTGATCAAAAGAAACTGCTACGTCAACGTTATTACAAGAGCAAAGCCAAGTTTAGCAAACTGGACAAGCAATCAGACGTATTCCGTCTTTTAAGCGTGGTGAGTGCCCTGGATTTCATTCCAGAGAAAGAAAAGGCGTCATTTATGCGTCAGAATTTCTTGAGAGCCAAATTTCTCGAAGAAATTGCCAAATTACGCAAGCAACTCACCTATATCATTAAATCTAATACTACTCAGGAGAACGTTGCCGCTCGTGTAGTTGATCAAGATCTTAAATCAGATCTGCCGACTGAATTACAACTGAAGATGTTGAAACAAATGATCTGTGCTGGTTTTGTCGATCAAGTGGCTATAAGAGCGGATTATTTGTTCCCCGAAGATGTTAAATTAACGAACAAGATGACCATTATCAACATTCCATATGTTAATGTGCTGGCACCCAAATCACCAGAAATGGAGGAAAACTTTGTATACATTCACCCAACTTCTGTCTTATCCAATTCGGGAGAATCTCCGCCAAAGTTCCTAGTTTTCCATTCCCTACATCAAGGTAATAGCAGCCGTACAAGGATGAATACATTATGTGACATCAAGAGTACACCATTAGCTAATATCGCTGGCAAAGGTTCATTGCTCACTTACAGTAAACCTTTGACGGGTAAAGGGCTAAATACTATTACCGTGTCGCATAAAGAGAGGTACTGTTACGTGGTTCCTCGATTTGGGTCATCGGTGGACAGCGATTTGAGTATTTCTTGGGATCTGAACCCTATAGCCGTTCATCAGGTTAAAGAGAATGGTCAATGGATAGTGAAAAAATTCATTACGAATAAAAATTTTGAAGAAGAGAGAAATAAGCATAACCAATGATTGGGGAAAATTAGCCGCCTGCATAAAGATAAATATAATATAGTATAATACAATATAATATAGAATTTAATACCACTTCTATGTACCCGTACCAAGTGATATTATGCTCATATGGCTTTTCGGCATGAGCTCAAGAAACAGTCAAGTTCAACTATCTCTAAAAATGATAATAAGGAACTAATAGTGCATACGCCGCCAAAGATGACAGAGTTCTCGGAGGTATTATCCAGTATACATGCTATTTTGAAAGTGTATGTTTTTCTTTTCCCCTTTTTTTTTCCAGACGAACCGTTCAGAATACTAACTTTAATCTAATGTTTTAGAGCATCCTCCAAATGCAAGGTTTTGGATGAAAGTTTCCCAGCTAAATTCTTTGACCCTAACCCAGATAAAATCTTTGATTCTTACTATAAGTTCATTAAAAATAGGAGTAATAATGAAGGGATCATCAAAAATGAGGATAAATTAGCAATGACAACAATTTCACAACAATTTGAAACGGGAGAATATTCAGCAGAACGCGGTGGATTTTACAGATTATACCATGATATAAACTTAGTTTGTATGATGTTAATTCATTACTACCCTCAAGGAACTAGAAATTACCAAATGGTGGACAAGTTTAGTAAGTTCGCTACGGAATTATTGCTAAGAGAATGTTACAGAGTGGGGGTTTCTTTGATGCAAATCGATCCTGAAGAATATGCAAGTAAGCCAGAGGAGAAAACTGAACTAGATAGGATAGTAGCACGAGATTTCATCAAGATATCCACTAATTACAAAGTACCTATTGCTAAGACTTATCACATCAAGACGAAAGAATCAGAACTTTTCTCCTCTATTATAGGTAAGTCTAGCCTTGATAGAAGGCCGCAAGAGTTGCCTAACAGCAACTTTGAAATCAATAAAATTATCCTCCAGAGTAATATGTGTGAGGATGCACCAAGGCTAGGATTCGTGGCCGCCAACACTAGTAATGTGCCAGATCCTACTTTACCCCCCACTGAAATGATGACGAGATTTTTACATCCTAATTGGTATGCTTTACCTACAACGATGTGGTTAGAATATGGTGACTACAAATCGTGGGTTCCTTCGTTCAACGAAAATGGGACAGTGATAGATTCCACCACAAAAGGGATAATTTGGTTGGAAAGAGTAGGTTACATGGAGGCATTTTCCAACGGCAACGAAGAGAAGGAAAACGAAAAAGAAGAGGAACAGAATGACAAAACTGAGAAAAAGGAAGAGTCTGAGGCTGACGATTCTGAATCTAAAGAACCTGAAACCACTAAGCCTGCTGAAGAGGATGATGCTTCAAAGGATGTACCTTCGGAAAATGGGAAGCCGCAAGAAGTTTCTGATTCTGAACCACCAGTGATTAAATTGCAAAATCTTTTGCAGTGGTCTCCAGCTAATAGTTTGGACGAAGAGTCCATATCCAGTTTCAAGGAGGGATCACAGTCTCAATTAATCTCCAATACCCTTTTACAGATCCAAAAGATGAGGAAGACTAGAATAAAGAATAAGATAACCAAGCCATCTGTGGAGGAGACGAGACTTTATAATAAGACAAGACGTCTAATGAAAGAAGTTATTTTGGCCAAGCAGACTTCTGGACTGCCGATGAATCATTGCAGATCATTCCCAGTACTGCAGGCTAATTACAATGGTAGTGTACCTGTGGTAAGGACCCAACCAACAAGAAAGAGAAAACACAAGAGGGTGTAAAAACAGAATAGAACATAAAAAAATAAAAAAAATTAACTAACTAATAATGTAACATCTGTATCCATATATATGCATTCAAAAATGAACATCAGCGCCAAGTAGGAAAGAAATTACCAAGTAGCAATTCAAGCTGCCGATAAGAGCCCAAATGATCACTGAGGTGGCTGTGAGCCAAGTGCTATTAGTGAAATCGACGTATTCTTCTTTGTTCGAAATTAGTGCAGTGTTTTCACCAGGCTCTTGTCTTTCATCCACTGATTTTGGTACAGTCATCAATTTTCTGTTGGCAGTGAAATAGATCAATGGTGCTGATACTATTGGTAAAATTAGAGATAAAACCACTTGAGAAAAATTCAAAATATCCGATATACCATGCTGTCCCATGGTTAGAGTTACAATTAGACAGGGAACAACCGCCATCATTCTAGTGCAAATTCTAATAGCCCATGGTGGTAATGACCATTGCAAAAATCCTTCAGATACAACCTGACCTGCCAAGGTGCAAATGATACCAGCCGACTGACCAGAGAAGATCATTGCCCAGGCAAATATAAGACCAGCAGCAGGTGAAATGTATTGTACCAACAGGCGGTAGATTGATAATAAGTCGGCATCAGCAGCTTCAGGCTGACCGTAAAGGGTGGCACCCGCTACAATTAAAATTGCAGAATTAACAAAGGTAGCAATTAGGAAAAGTGAAATGATCAACTCGGCGTAGGAATAGTTGAGAGAATAATTTATAGCTCTTAAACTTGGACGATCTTGTACCTTACCATAATGCTTTATATCGTAATCTTGTAATCTTGGCTTAACCAAAGATGATCCCAGATATAAAGAGTGTGGCATAACAGTAGCTCCCAAAATACCCAAAGAAATGTATAAAGCCTGTTGATCCTTGAAGATAATTGTCGAGGGCATAAATCCTCTGAACAATTCAACTTTGTTAGGTACTGAAATCTTGAATAGTTCTAGAATAAAGCACGTAACTGTACCTACGACTAGAAGGCTCACGAATATTTCAAAGATTCTAGTCTTTTTCATTGATCCAACATCCGGACTATAGAACATCAAGATGGCTAATACATCTAACACCGTTAGGACGACCCCCCAAGTCAAAGGAATACCAAATAAAATCTCCAAGGCGATAGCAGTACCCACGACTTCGGCTAAATCCGTAGCTATAATGGCCAGTTCGGCAAAGAAATAAAGGGTAAGGTTCAGTCGCCTAGGCAAATGTCTACGGCAGTTCTCTGCTAAATCATGACCAGTAACGGTTCCTAGTTTAACACATAGGCATTGTAACACGACGGCAAACAAATTTGAAATGAAGACAGATGAGAGTAACACGTATTTGAACTGCGCACCACCTGATACACTGGTCGAGTAATTGCCCGGATCCATATATGCCACACTGACCAGAATACCAGGGCCTATAAACTTAACAAATTTAGATATTGCTTGCAAAGTACCAGACATTGTGCCCGGTTGTTAAAGCTTTCAGAACTCGAGTACCAGCTTGATGGGTGTATTCATCCAGTGTTAGTGAGTTGCGAGTAACCTTTTATCTAAAAGGTGCACCTTTGAACGATGAGATGTTTATCCCATGTGATTAACATGTGATGAGATCGTGGAAATCAACTAGAGATATATCCAATAGTTGAAGGTAATGCTAGATATCACAATCCATAGGCTCCTCAGTTCTTTATTTTGACCTCTTGTATGATTGCCCATCCGATAGCATATCGCTCATCCATATTGGGCTCTATTTGTAGCCATTGAGTCCTGAAAATTTGTAGTAAGGTAAAATAAACTCCTGAAAATGCGAATTAGAGCTCAGATAGTATCAATACGAGCTCCTTCAGGAATAATTCGACCTTTTCTTGTAGCTCATCGTCTTTTTGGTTGAAATTTTTCATAGTCTCACGGTTAACGAACCTGAAAATCTATAAACATCTTTAAAAGCACTTCGAACCTTTAAAATACCACTAGTATTGACAAGATTCCAGATCCAGGGTTGGACTTTGAGTCGCTGTAATGGATCGAGACTTCTTCCTGAATACAACAACACCGAGAGGTAACCATTGGATAGGGGCTACTTCTTCGTATCGAACACAGCATAATGGTACCACTTCACAACGACGTTTCCAGCCAACTACCAATTCATCAAAGGAGTTCAAATTTGGATCATTACCTGAGGTGAAAGCCAAGAAACCAAAGCAGGCGTCTGATGTAGACTACAGCTCATTACCACTTATATCACCAGAAGTACTTGATGTATCCAGACAGAGGTTTTTGGCGCTATTGGTATTTATCATTATTCAAAGTTACAAGGCTTATGATCTTTTCCTGTTAAAGACTGGATTGCCAGTGATTGGATTATTATCAACTAGCTCTTGGTTCAACTTTGTTTCCAAATATGTGGTAGTTGATGCCATGTTTTTATATTTCCTACCAAGTTTCAAGATCCCCAAATTGACATTTCAGCCATGGATGGTCCTTCTACAAATCCTCTGCATGTGGGTTATTACATTCTTTATCTCTACTGAACATGACTTTTCCATATTTACAGGTGCTATTACTTTGCTATGGAGGTTCAACAATAAGGAAGTTAGTCTAAGTGGATCATCAGTAAGTCATCGTAAACTGATGGATTCATCTGCTCATTTTAAAGGTGCAATGACTATCAAGATCTTACCAGAGAATACGGCAATGCTAAATCCGTCGCATGAGTCCTATTGTTTGCCACAAGACACAGATCTACTCCCAGAGGGTCATTTGAAAGTTCCCATTAGAATTAATTCTACGTCTGATATCCAATTGATTCAATTGGAATACAGAGATTTATACACGAATGGTGTGGAATTGAGAAATTTGACTGCTAAAGATTTCAAAGTGGTTAACGATCCATCAGCACTTTTGAGTAAGGATCATCTTTCGATGAAAGGAATCGTGGATACAAATAGTATAAAATACGTGGAGCTTCCGTTGAACGAAATTGGTTTTTATCAGATTAAAAGAATCATAGATTCCAAGAATTTCTCCCTCAAAGTTTACCATTCGCATTTGATAGTTTCACACTGTCCCGTTGCCACAATAGCAGGTGCAGGAAGCTTTGATAGATGTATTGGAGATTCTGATAAATTGACGATTGAACTGCAAGGTGTACCTCCAATGAGATTAGGTTACTCAAAGGCAGTTGGTGGTCAACAACATACTTATTTGGATTCCAATCTACAGCCAGAATACTTTGAATCACCTTTGCAGTCTACACCAAGACATATGTTCTCTAGTGGAGATCTTGAGGATCTGAGATGGGCAAGAACACATCCAGTGACAATTAGTTTGGATTTACCCGTGACTCAAGAAGGTCTTTACAATTATCGCATCGATAGATTGGTAGATGGTTTGGGTAACGTCATGGACTTTACCAAGATTCCTGAAAGTGTGCAAAAGGAAAATGGAGTTTCCTACAATTTCAAAGTTCATGGAATCCCAAGAGCATCTTTGGAAGAGAAATTTGATCCAAATTCATCTACGAAAAAATCAATCTCTGTGAATTTTGAACAGATCCAAGATTGGGGAGCTGCAACACCTTACTGGGCCAAAATATCACATGTGGCAGCTGATGGTGGTGCCCAGACCTTTAACGTATCGACAAATTCTTTGTCTCATGGTTTCCAAGCAGATCTACCTGGCACTTATAAATTGGATTCTGTGGGTTCTACGTTCTGCCCTGGTGTAGTCATTGGTAAGTCGAGTGTTTTAGTTACAAAACCCATTCCACCAGAACTAGAGGTGAACTCGACACCAATTTTAGACCAATGTGTCGGACAAGTAGGTTTGAACTTTGATTTAACTTTCACAGGTGTGCCTCCATTTTATTACAGAGCATTCATCTACAGAATAGAAAATGGGAAACGCAAGCTTTATGACACAAAGAAGTACACATCACAAGGCACTAGGAATCAATTTAGTTATAGTCCTACCAGTGAGGGCAATTACGAAATTGTATTCGATGAGTTGTCCAACCAATTGTTCAGTGAACCAATATCCTTGATTCCACGTGAAAAGTACACTTTCAAAACTTCAATGAGAGTGAAACCTAGTGCCGTTTTCAAAAACATCAATGAAAAGAAATTATGTTTGGGCGACCAAACCAAGGCACCCGTGAAGTTGAATGGTGAACCACCTTTCTATGTGAAGTACGATATCTTCGAAACCTCTTCCAACAAGAGGAAGACCTACGAAGTTAAGGATATTCAATCCAATGACTACGACATAAATCTGCCCAAATTTGACTTGGGTGGTGATTACATCATGTCCCTCGTCTCTGTAAAGGATTCTTCAGGATGCCTCGTTGGACTAAGTGAGCCCGATGTGATGATCAAAGTCAGAAGAGATGTGCCTTCAGCGTCATTTAACTTATTGGAAAACGCAAATTCAATTAAGATTAAACAAGGCTCTCTTGCTGAAATTCCTATCAAGTTGGCTGGTGAGGCACCTTTCACTGTTAAATTTCAGCACCTAAACCACGAAGGTGAAGTGTTGGGAGTTTATGAATCGAGATTTAACTCCAATTACAAACCCTCTTTGAAAGTTAGTAAGGAAGGATCCTATAAGTTGCTTGAAATGCACGATTCCTATTGTAGTGGTAAGATTGATAATGAAAATTTCCAATTCAAGGTTTCATTTTTGGATAAACCAAACTTTTCTGTCATAGAAAATGCAAAGACTAATAAACTTTCTGCTATAACATTTTCCAAGGAACAGGTGTGTCAAGGAAGAGAAAGTACCATTGATTTATCTCTATCAGGTTCACCTCCGTTTATTTTAAGATACGATATTATCGCCCCCAATGGCTACACTTCCTCCGATAGTATACAAGTTGCAACCAAATATGCCGCCATCAAGTTGCCCAACCAGGAACCAGGGGAATACACGGCTGTGATCAATGCTCTATTCGATGCTAATTACGGTGAAGATGATTTTGCCAGGGCAGGGTCTCCATATGAAGAGGTATTTGTTAAGCAAACTGTGAATCCAACACCTTATGTTACTTTTGCTGATATGGGCAAAACCTATAGAACTTGCTCTATCAATGTGCAAGAAGATACACTGTCATTAGAACCTATTAAATTGAAGTTTGTGCAAGGTGTGGCCCCATTCTCAGTAACTTTTAGCATATATCATGAGAGCAAAGGTAGATCTGATCAATTCACTTTGGAAGACGTGGATCCTGCTAATTTCCCCTACCATAAACTATATGAGAATTTGAAATTGGGTAATCATGTCGTTACTATTGAAAAGGTGGTTGATGCTAATGGTTGTACAAATGATTTGATTGCTACTCAAAATAATCACGTCTTAATATCTATTACAGATGTGCCCAAGATTCATTTGCTAGATCCTACGGCAGAGTATTGTGTGGGTGATTACGTTGCATATCAATTGAACGGTGTAGCTCCTTTCTCAATCAGATATGAATTCAACCAAAAGCAGTTGAAGCTCAAGGAATATACTTCACAATTTGTTAGAATTGCTTCAGAACCTGGTATTATCTCTATTGCCTCCATTGAAGATTCCATTTCGCAATGTGTGGTTAACTTCACCACTCCAAGTATGAAGAAAGAATTCGAAAAACTTTCTCTTTTGGTTCATCCTCTTCCATCCGTGACTGTTTCTAGGGGTAAGAATATTATCGAAGATATCCATGAGGGAGATCAAGCAGAAATTATCTTCACATTTGAAGGTAATCCACCATTTTCTCTGACTTACGTTAGAACCGAAGAAGCTGAAGGTAGTAAAGGAAGAGGAATTCCTCAAGTTGTCGAAACTCACAAGGTTACTGATATATATGCATACGAATACAGGGTCGTCACTAGTTTGCAAGGTACTTATCAAGCTATAGAGGTGTCAGACGCCTTCTGCTTTGCCAAGAATGATGCCTACTTTAGCAGCTAAGTGATAGATATACTTGATTAGAATCAAGAAATGCACACAATAAATAATCATGGAAAAGACGGTGACCTACTTAATGTAGTTAGCTATTGTACAATATAATCTATTAAATGTAGAAATGTTACATTATCTCTGCTATTCGTTAATTTCATATATATTCAAATTCAAACCATATGCGTACTCCGTAAACTAATGATTGGCCCGAGCTTCTGTTGTGTAAACACCACCATGTGAACGTGACCTTATATATGTCGTAAGCCATTCTGAAGGATTTCCTCTACGTGATAGCCAATTCATTTCTTGGTCGTAGGTACATGAGGAATAATGAGGAATTTCAAAGATTTCCGTTGTAGTCTCATTGTTTGTAAGTTCAGAGAAATTGTAGATAGATCTCTTAAGTATCGCTTCTTCATCCTTCTGGTCTTCCTCGGCGCTAACCAAGGTAGTATCTTCCAGAGAATGCCCAAGGTCAAATTCTTCACATTGCTCTTTTTCTGTTTTATCTAATTTGCGAACCTTGTTCATTGGTCGATGACCATCCATAAAGTTCTCTTTACTCTTGGTCGGCGATGAAGTCCACCTCTTGGTGGGCAGAGAATGAGTTTGGTTAGTATGACGATTATGGCTGCCATATTTGAAAGCTCTCCTCAGTTTGGCCGTCATAAATGGGTTTGAAATAGATAATTCCTTAGAGATCTCCAGATCCTCGTTTTCAAATGAAGTTTCCTTGTAGTTATAGGTTAGAGAAGATGGCAAATCGTCCATGCTGCTTTGAATATCCTGGGAATTTGGATCATTAATATCATCGTCGTCTAACAAAGTATGCGTCCACTCCCCTTCATTCGAAACCATTGATCCTGCCGTTAAAGGCCTCCTAATTTGAGAATGCGAATTCGCTTTAGTCTGTTCCTCAGCGGTTAAAACAGATTCCTTGTGAACATTGAGCTTCAATTCCTGCATGATATGGCCAAGTAATGCTCTTCTCATGTTATTCAGCAGACGGTCAACATCTTTTATCAAAACGTCATTTTTTTCAGGTTCAACATTCACATCTCCAATATTCATAACACTACGGAGGTTCAAGTACCATACCATGGGGTCAAATAATTGCAACTGATGGTAAAGGGAATCGATCAGCTCATTGATACTCTTACCAAAAGAAAGCTCTAAAGATAGAGGGCGTCCATTAAACGAGAGAAATTTCTTTGGTTTTTTGATATTATCAAGATCTTCTTCACCACCATGTGGCAGCATCCGCGGCAAAATTACATCTATCTTGGTAGACCTGTCAATGAGAATGCCTAGTTCTTCAAAGAAGGTATGACCATGGGTATTTCTTAGACGTGCAATTGATGAAAGAATCTTAATTTTGGTAAATTTTGTATCGTGAGACTGTTGTAACTCTCTTTTTACTACCAAACCATTCTTATCCAAACTAATCAAGTAGAAATGAAAACGTATTGATCTGTAATCTAACGAGTAGTGATCTATCAGCGTCTTACAGTTTCCGATTTGCTTGAAGGGTTTGGCACTAGTTTTCAAGTGTCTAGCTCTCAAACCTCGAAACAATCTCCTTAGAACTAGGGTAGTTCCCTGTAGATATGGGATTCTTGTAATCTTTGAGTTCTTTATGGAACCATCTCCATTGACAAACCACTTCTCACCTACTGCATCTTTTCTACACTTTGTAATAACTTCCATAGAGCCTTCAGCTTTACAAAGAGATGCCAATGAGAATAGCGCTTGTCCTCTAAATCCCAATGTACTAACCTGTGCGATCTCCTGCGGGTTGGAAATCTTTGAAGTAGTGTGGTTCAAACACATTAGCTGCCTACCGGCCCCATCAATACCTGAGCCATCATCTCTGACCCTAATATACTCAGAACCGCTAGTTTGTTCATCGATATCAATGTATATATTCTTAGCGCCTGAGTCTATAGCATTGTCAATAAGCTCTTTGACAGCAGATATGGGACTAAGAATCAGTGGACTAGATCCAATTTTACCGCTAGCATCGAAGTTGATAGGTTTAATGGCCATTAGAGAGAATTTCTTGCATAGTGGTGACCAGCGCTTAAATGAAGTTTAAAGGTTCGGGATCCTTTAATGATGATGATCAATAGAATATATAGCTGTCAAAGAAACACACAAAGATCGATGACTTGGCCCAAACGGATTCCTATAATTAGTTGGACTTCCAAGCTAAAACCTCCAGTACCGAAAGTGATCACCTTCGATGCCTACAACACTCTTTACTCGACAACTTTACCGGTAATGGAACAGTATGGTTTAGTGGGCAAAAAGTATGGTATTGAAGCAGATCCACAGCAATTGACTCAAAATTTTGTAACGGTATTCAAAGAATTGAAATCACAGCACCCAAATTATGGCAAGACTACTAGAATTTCTGCAAACGACTGGTGGTGTCTATTGATCCAAGGCGTTTTCCAACCTTTGAGCCCACCAAGAGAGATGGTTGATGAAATTCTAACCAGATTCGAGGGATCTGGGGCCTACGAAGTACTACCAGATGTCAAATCGTTTCTACAAAAGGTTAAATCTCAATACCCAGATGTCATCATGGGTATAGTAAGCAATACTGATCCTGTTATGTATACTCTGCTGAAGAACATTGGACTCTATGAGTACTTCCAAGGTCACATCTACTTATCCTACGACTTGGAAGTTAAGAAACCTGGAAAGGAGATATTTGAGAGAGCTCTCGAGGATATTGTTAGCAAGAATCCAGAATTGAAGCGTATCTCCAACTTGGCATCGAGATGTTGGCACATCGGCGATGAAGAAGTTAATGATATGTTAGCTGCATCAAATGTTGGATGGAATGGTATACTTTTGGATAGGGTTAACAAGTATGGATACTTATCAGAATCATTCGATAAAGTACAAAGAACTGAACACCATCTTTCCATAGATAAGATCGACGGTAACTCTGAAGAAGTTTACCGACAAAGTATTTCACAAACTGACATCGTACAGGCGAGTGAAAGAACTTTTATAGCTTCAAATTTTGAGTCCTTGAAAAGGATGTTGTTATAGCCAGAATAAATATTTGAATCGAGAAGAATCTACTCTAAAGAGATTACTGTTGCATTTTGCAAAAAGATATGTCTCTTAATGGACACAACCGGATTCGAACCGATGACCTTCTCCTTGCAAGGGAGACGCGCTACCAACTGCGCCATGTGCCCATAAAACGCTTGTAGGAAAGCAAAGTTTTATGATGGATGCTAATCAATGAATATAATCACATTACAAATAGAAGAATATCATAATAGTATGTAGTTAACTACTAGTAATAAATAGCTTTAGAATATTTTTTCGAATTCGTAAATATTTGTCTACGTTCTTTGTCTCTCTCTGCCTCTTTTTTTTTTGCCTCTCCACTGCTATTAGACGGTGAATTCATGGTTGGATATCACCAGCAAAGATACCTTTTTCTCTCTGTTCATCCCACTTGTCAACCCAGTCAACTGGACATAGGGAGGAGTAAGTTCTCCAGAAAACCTTGCAAGGAGCAAACTCTTCACCCTTCATGTTAATACACTTGTGGTAGTCCACATATGATTGCCAACAGTGTCTAGTTTGATTTTGATTTGGAAATCTTGGGTCGAAACCAACGGTGTGAAGAGGAGAGCCACCTTTTTCGTCAGACATTTCTTAAATTTCTTTCCTTAAACTTTTAATTAAAGATCTCAGAAATAGAGCCCTTAATCATTCAATTATTTGCTACAAGTTTGCTTGTCAAGAGGATCGCATTTTTTTCCACCTCGTTATTCCTTCCATCGATCGCCTTGTTGAAGGAAATAATGAAAAATTTCAATTGTACACCATTGGCCGACGATCACGTGATAAACAACACGATCTGACGATAGTCGGCGGCTATTCTGAGGAAGATGGATTTATCATTTGTAATGCTTCCTGTACTAGATTGGTGTTGTTGCCCTTGTCTAAGGCCTTGAGCAGTCGCATCAGCTGGAAGCACATATCCCATGAATCGGCAGCAAGCGTGCTGTCTGTAGCGTTAGCTGCACTGGTAACGAGCAATCTCAAGACACTTAGCATCATATCTTGGTCTTCAATCACATCTGCCACTGTGTCGTCACCGCTTCTCAAATCTTCCATAAAATCTGTCTTGTCGTAATTGAGAAACACTAGCAGAAGAACACCTAGAATCTTGGCGTCTTTACCTTCGAGACATTTAGCTAATAAATCTTTGGGAGTCATTTGCAATTTCGAAAACAAAATGTTCCAATGTTTCGTTTCTATCTTTCTCAGACTGTTACTGACTATTTCTAGCATATTGCTGTGTCCGCTAATAGCCGTACCTTCATTATCACACAATTTAACTAGTGGCAATATACCATCTAGAGACTCATTAGTTAAAATGTTGGTAGACAATATTTTTTCCAATGCAAAATTGTAATGCCTCAACGATCCGTATTCCATCATGATATCTTGAGCACTTACACCGAGTGCAATCTTAGCCTTTATCATCTGATCCAAGTAAATCTTGTGCTTAATGACAAGTTTTACGTAGTTGGGTTGAAAGATGCAATGCAGGCCATGTATGGTAGCGGATTCTGGTGTCAGAGACACTGGATAAAAATCTTCAATGGGAGACGATAAAAGAGCTGGTAAAGATTCGTAAAGATCATCCATTTTGTAGATGAGAACGCTCTGGTTCTTTACTAAAAAGATATCTTCACCAACTAGATCGATAATACGTTCCACGTCACGGAGGACCACTTGTGACCTCCAACCTCCATGTTCTTTATCCATTTTGATGAGTTTGTTTCTAGACAAATACACCAATCCTTCCTTATGGTTAGTAATCCAGTTGATTTTATCCGTCAATGGGATCTCTACTTTCATCTGTTCGTAGAATTTCTTTATCACATTTAGACCAGACCAGTGCATGGTAGAAATCACTGCGAACACCATGATTTGATGGCTAGTCACCAGTACAATATCCGCTGTACGAAAGAACTTCTCGCCGTACTTGTCAACTTCTTCACCATCGCGAGCCTTTACTCTAAGTAATCTGTACCTAACGGCAGTATTCACATGAAAACTTTGTAACTGTTCATGAGATGGCAATTCGTACTCCCATAGACGGTACTTCTCAATTTCTGAAGTGTCTAAATCCTGCAATGGGAAACGGAAGCATCGCACGACGTGACTACAATCTTCTTGTTTAATGTGACACACCAAATATGTGGAACCCAACCAATGCATGTCGATGATGGTTATATCTCTGAAGCAGTACCATGAATTTGTTTCCATGTTTTGAAGCAGCAAAACGCTCTTATTTGCCACATAAACCGCTGACATCTTGAAAGTGGGATTCACTCTAAAGAGACTTATGCAATTGTTAATAGTGGATGTAGGTAATTTGATAGTGTTCAAAAATTGTTGATTAGTTGAATTATCTATTGGAGGTGAATAAATGGCAATATCGTTATTACTATTTTGCAAAGCATATCCCCGTTGAAATCTATTATCTGAGAAAGTTTGAGGCAATTCTTCCCATAAATCCCACATCTCGTATTCACCACTATGTGTAACAATAACTAGGATTTTATCCACACAGGTGAAACTAGAGTGATCATAACTTTGGCGCTCATCGTTATCTTGATCGTCGTCATCATCAGATGCTGTGCAGGACAGTAGGTTACCATACTGTGAATAGAATCTTATCGAACCTGCTTGTGTAATAATCAAAAGAGTACTATTGTTCAATTTACCACACGTTTTGATCTGGGACCCGATATTCCATTTACCGCCTATCTTGTCCGA
Organism: Zygosaccharomyces rouxii; assembly: GCF_000026365.1. Lineage (NCBI taxonomy): Eukaryota > Fungi > Ascomycota > Saccharomycetes > Saccharomycetales > Saccharomycetaceae > Zygosaccharomyces > Zygosaccharomyces rouxii. Next base: position 694,083 of record NC_012990.1, on the reverse strand, counting down.
TACCGGATCGTAGTACAAAATAGTTTGGGTGAAAGCTAATACCATTATCCCATTCATTTCGAAGCAATTAAGCAATTTTTCTCCAATCCGAAGTTCAGTATCTTTATGTATCTGGCTTGAAATGCCAAGACGATGCACTAGGATGGACAAATCTTCATTTTGTGAGACTACCATTACTTGACCACGGACAATACATATTTTTTTTCCATCAATCAGCTCAACCAGGTAAGTATCCTTTAATTTGAAATCAATCATTGTCAGTTGTTGCAAACCATGTGGGAAAAGCAGCAGCAAACTCTCTTCAGCTTTACCATCCCCTGTATCTGATAGTCTTTTAAATCCAATCATGTCTAAAACTGGATAATCAAATTTAAGGACCACTTTAAGTCGAAGTTCCAATTTCTTTAGAGGTAACTCATCTGTACTATCCTGTGAACTGGTTAAGAATTGTAGGAATCCAGTTTCCTTGGTAACACAGTAGCCATTTTGAATTATCTTGGAAGATTTATCCTTCTCAAAAACGGTCAAAGTGTCGTCATCTAAATTTTCGTCATATTCTTGATGATCTTCATCTTGGAGGTTAGCTAAGTCCACTACTGGGATACCATAGTTTTTAAAAGTAGTCATATTGGTGCAATTCTTTAATATCTGATAAGTTAGCAAAGCATTCTTCTCAGTTGCCACATGAAATATAATCTTGCCCTGATGTCCTATTAAATTTTCCACTTCCTTCTCAGAGATCAATCCCTCAACAGCTTCTTCGAGGGCATCAGACCTTGTCAGGAACTTGTTAGGTCCAAATTCTGCAATTGATTCAGCAGTTCTCTCATGGCTAGCGACTAAAGCCATTGGTCTCAAGTTGTAAACTAAGACTCGTGCTGGTGTCAACATTATCAAAACATTAACCTGTGCCAACGATTCAACTTGTAGAATATCATTATTATTGAACTCCGGTAGATCTACTACGCTGTTGCTGATTCGCAACCTTTGAGGTGGTTGAAGGGGCCAAATGTGCTTGCTCATAGTGGGATCAATACCAACGTTAAGAAAGTCCTCCTTCACCACTGATGGTTAACCGATTTACACAACCTTTCCAATACTTGATGTTCTTCATCGTATACGCAATAAGTCAATTCTATGTTTTTCCTCTATTGTCTATATATGTGCTTCATGAAAATAATATACAAAACAGCCAATTCTTTGAAATAAATAAAAAATAAGGACTGTTTTTCCATATACACTATCGATACATTTTTGGCCCCCAAGATAATTTTTGAATATCAAACACTTATGGTTTTCCAGACGTTGAGACCATCGGTACCAGTAGATACCAGACATCCTGGAATTTGCTTATGCCATTTGACATCCTTAACTTCCTTCTGCCAATGCACGAAAAGTAGTTGTGGAGGGATCTTCTGTAATTCTTTATACTCCTTGGTCTGCTGTTGAATCTCATCGTCATCTGCTTCCACAGATAAATCCCATAGAGTGACTGTATTATCTTCAGAAGCGACAGCAACGACAGAATCATCCAATGGGTTGAAACTGATTGATGTGATTGGACCTCTGTGGAAATCGTATTGAGCCACTGGTTGCACACCTTCTGAATTAGCTGGAGAAAATTGTCTCAAGTCCCAAACTCCCCAACTACCGTTGTCATCACCACTAGCCAAGAGATAACCAAGTTTTTCGTTCCAACTAATGACGTTTACGTCTGTGTTGGAGGCTCTCGTAGAAATAGCTGGTTTGTGCTTCTTGGATCGCGTATCCCAGATTCTGACATATCCATCAGTCCCACTAGTAGCAAAGACTGTGGATTCCGTAGGTGACCATTGGATATCTTCGACAGATTGATTGTTTGCTGCTGTGAACGGTTGTTTATCGGTAATCCATTTGGAAGTATGACGTTGCGTTAGGAAAATTTGACCAGAGCAATCACCGGTCAACAGGGCTCCAGTTTTGATCAAAGGTGACCAATCTAATCCATAGCCCTCTACATTACCATGATTTCTTATGGTATGGATTGCCTTTCTAGAAGTTTTAGGCACCTGGTAACCAGGAGTTTCAAATGCCTTTGTTTGTGCACCTAAGTCGAAAACGTAAACTTCACCATTTTCACACATTGTAGCAGTCAAAACTTCTTGACCATGAGTAGCAAATGGAGAAACTTTAAGTCTGTTAGTAGTGTCTTTCAATGCTATATTCTCATTCTCAATGATTGGATCGGAATCTGCATCTTCATCGTCCTCATCATCTTCATCATTTTCCTCTGTATCGTCTTTTACCAGAGTCTTGGATAACTGTGATAGTTTTAAAACCATCAATTCGTTATCCTTCTTCCTAGTTGCCTGAGTAGCAGTCGTCAACAGTAATGATTGTGGATAACTTCTACGTTCAGAACCCAAAGTATCTGGTATGACATCTAATGTCATACATGGCCAAGGCATGTTAACATTGTGCAACATCTCATAAACACTTGGGTCTGCCTCCAATACTTCGTCAGGCCCCAAGGGACGAGACATATGTGGTAAATAGATCTCCTTACCTTCGGCAGATTCCTCTTGATCTCTTTGAATAGCTTCTTGAGCTTCCTTTTGCTTCCTTTCGATGTAATCCTTATCATCACCTTCTTCAACTTCTTCAACATCATCATTGCCATCAAGCTCTACAATATCATCTTCACTCTCGAAATCATCACTGTACTGATCTCCGTATTCATCCATTTGAACATCAGGTTCTTGATCGACTACCGTCTTGGGGGCATCTTGAGCTTCAGTTCTGGCAGAGACTATTCTTTGCTCCTCATCCTTCTCCAAAGATCTCTTAGGCATCGTCACACTGTGCTTCTGAAGTAAATCTATGATAACTCTCCAACTCAATTATTTCTTTAACTTTTTAATCTTACTTTTTTTTTGTACTTCAGCTCATCGCATCGCTCATATGCTGAAAATTTTTCAACAGTGAAAAGAAAAGACCGATGACAATAGTGACGATGTGTTCTCGACAATCGGCGGCTAGTTCCAACTGGACAATTGGTCATATTCAAACGCTTTGATCGTTGACTAACTCATCTTCTTTATCTGGATTCCTTTTCTTTAATTTCTTCTCCCGTTTTCTTAACTTTTCTTCCTCGATTAGCTTATCATGATTAGCCTCCACGTATTCTAACAACGCACATGCATCTTTTTCCTTCTTAGCCTGATGCAATAATGGTTCTGCATCATACAATTCAACACGAGTTTTGCATAAACGATTTAACAGTTTCTGATTTCTCTCATAGCATTGAAATTTTTTACAATTTTTGGTAGATTTATAAGATACTTCTCCAGGTTTCATGAATCCACTCTTACGTAGATTATGCCATGGCGTAGTTATGATCTTACACTGACCCAGCTTATTGCCTTGAATTGAATTTGATTTACAGAGTTGTAAACAATCCTGTAAGACTTCGTCAGGAACGTCGTCTAACGATTTTTCATGTGGCAACAATTTTAAATAAATGTGACCGCTAGAGTACTTGTCCGTATGGAACCAAATGAGCCCCCATTCACGGAATCCATATTTGATCAAGAGATCATTTTCAAATTGATCTCTGCCAGAAATGATAAAATGACTATCAAAAGTATCTATTGGCTTAGACTCATAAACATACACCATTGAAATATTGTTGATGGTTTCAAATGTGAACTAATTCGCCCTGAGAAGAGACTCATCGTCATGAATATTAGTAGCTTATGACGCTTCACTTTATTAAATCTTAATTTTACATTTGTATGTTTTTCTTTTTACTGTCCGAATACCCTATATTTACTCTCCAATAACCGGACAGTCGACGGCGGCTGTTTTCAAAAAGAACATTTAGCCGCCTAAAGCTTTTATTTTCTTACAAACCACTCTAATGACATACAATCAAGGGAATAATAGCAGTAAAGAAGAAAGATAGTGAATAATGGACGTCGAGTTTTCTTTTCCGTTGAAATTCTACCATGCATACCTTGAAAACATATACGCTCCCCAAGGTCTAAATGCTTCCTCAAGACATTTGGAAAAGATTAAGTGGAGGCGCTTTGGCCCAGAAGCTCAAATGCAATTTACTGTGAGAAGAGAAGGAAACTATACTATTGTCAAGGTGACACGCAACGGTCAAGCATTAGACTACGCTCTAGTAAATTCTAATGAGGGACGCAAACTAATACAATTCTGTGCAAAGAAGCCTTCAATTTCATGTAAATACATGATTTCTTCCACACATATGAGACGGTTCCAAGTAGCATTTGACAATGATTCAGATTTTTCGGATGCCACCAATAAAATTATTGGTTTGGGGCTCATAGTGGTTAGAGCACATATGCCACCTGTAATCTCACAATCAGCTGCACCTCCACAGTGTAGCTCTCAAACACCTCTACAGAGCATGCTATCACTGCTCAATCAGAGAGCCACCAATGACAATGCCTTTCCACAGTCACAGTTGGTTCCTGATATGTCAATGAACGTTTGGGAAGAACTTGGACCATTAACGAGAACTGATGCCATTTTTACGAGCACTAGAGAGCCAGATTCAAACCTCGTACAGCTCCAGGAGTCTAGTTCGCTTGAGAAAATGGTTTCTGAGGAAGGCGTTTCCGGTTTTCCTCGTTTCAATGATCCAATAGCCGCTCCTTCAATCACGACAGGAAACTGTTTGGCGGTTAATCCAGCGATAGAAATTCTTGCCTCACAACCATATGTGAAGTCTACTATTGAGAACAAAGGACCAAAAGATCCTCCTTCACCACCTTTGGAGGACAGAATTACTTTGCCTAAGGGCCTAATCAAACTCGCCCCAGCACCGCTACCAATACTGCCAACCGCACCCGCACCTTTAGTCCAGTTCCAGGTACCTCAGTCACCTGAATCTGCACCTCATGCATCGGCAACGCATTCTCAGATTCCTATTCCAGCTTCTGAACCTCACAGTGTCCATCCCCTCGCATCGGCGGCAATTTCTCCACCGAATCAAGAACAAAACAACGAAACAAACGGCAAACTAAAAAAAACAGAAGACAATAATACGAATGCTACTCTACCTGAATTGAAAATCTCCAAAAAACTTATCAAAAGAAAGCTCAAAGATAAAAAATTTTTAAAATGGGTCTCTAAAGTGGAAAGTGTTCTGAGTGAGATGGTTGAAAAAACGTCTTAAATGTTCATAGCAACATTCCCACTAGAAGAGGAATGGAAAAAAACTGCAATGGAAAAGATGAGTCAGATCCTCTCATAGCACCATTGTGTGAGTGTGACTTAGTGGAAGATAGACTTGAAGTGGACCTAGAAGATGAATATGGTTGAACATTCGTTGTTTTAGTACCGTGTGAGGCTCCTTCGGTCGCAAAATCCTCCGGAAGGAACATAGTACTTTCATTAGCACTTGATAATAAGGTACTATACCAAGGAAAGTCAGCGATAAAAGTTCGAAATTGTGAAAAGGGAAAGGAAGCAGCAATATCTTTTTCTAAATCTGCACTTTGTGGTAATTCAGCTACGTGGTGGTAGTAGTCTGCCACTTTCTGAGGCATTGTCTTATGGTGTGCCCCCAAGTATGAAGTATAGGAATCCATATTAACCCTGAAATCTGAAAGAAATACAGAGAAAAAACGCATGTCAGCTTCAGCAGCATCTAATCTGAGAGAAGCGCTATCAGTAGCCTTCGATACTTCAACTCGATCTGGCCCTTTGGTGATAGTGGAGGAAGCCGCTGAAGCCCCCACGAATAGGAAAAAGTTCACAGCGATATGAATACAGGATACCATTTTTAACGCAGAATGCCACTTCCACTAGTAATACCACTGCTAGTTAAGAGCATCTCAATAGTACCACTTCCTGCAAGAATTGAAGATGCTATTCTTTTAAGTACTCAGAATCAAATATGCTTTCCATAAAGAGCTAGCAATTAAAAAATTGAGGCACATTAGCCACAAGTACCGCTATTTATTGAGGGAATAGAACCCTATTAGATTACACAACGGACAATAATACCAACAATAATTAATTGAGTAAAATCAGTTAAACGTAAAGATCGGAAGAGCTTTGGATGCAAATGGAAGATAAAATCAAAACGAATGAACGTGACAAAAATGCTAGAATATTCATGGTGCTATGGTATGGACTGAACAGATGCCAATGGCTTCAGAAAACGACAAACGATGAAAACAAAACAAAATTAAAGTCCAACTAGCCCTATCAGAAACAACCAGAACCCGTGGAAATCAATGGATCAGACCAAATAAAAGCATCACAATATCACAACATGGCAATGGCAGCAACTGCAATACCACCAGCCATAATAGGCACATCCAAATGGTTAGCTGCACCAGAACTAGCTGCAGATTTGGTAGATGAAGATGATGGGGATGATGAAGGTTTATCACCGGTGTTTGTTCCGGTGTGTTTTTTGGAAGAAGCGTCCGAAGAGCCTGATGCAGACATGTTAGAAGGAGATGAGGTAACGCTTGCGCTAGAAAACTCAGTGCTTTGGGGTGCGCTAACAGTGCTTGCATGTAACAATTGTGATAAAGCAGACGATTCACGCGCACTATCTGAAGTTTCCGAAGGAGAGGAGCTAGAACTTTGCATTTGCAAGACATTTGAACTAGAACCAGATCCGATAAATGTGTAAACGGTGTTAACAGAACTTCTAGAGGATGGGTCAATGTTGTCTCTCTGAATTAAATGAGCCTCAGCGATGGGAGCAACGACCGCCAGCGGTAGAATAAACTTCATGTCGTCTTATGTGTTTGTGTGAGGGGTTATGCAAGTGGAATTACCAGAAAATTGATGAAAACAGCCTAAAACTGTGATTGTTGACTCAAAACTAGTCAAAAGGCTGATTATGACCATGTGTGCTACAATTGTTCGAACTTGGTGACCTTATATATTTCTACCATACTTCTTGGGTTAATAATATTCCGAGAAAAGTTTGTTTTTCTGAATCACCTATTTTTCTTTTTCCTTCATTGTTACTTAGGAGCCTCGAATTTTCGAAGAGCACAACTGCGCCAACACCTGTGTGTGGTATATGCTTTGCCATCTTAGCTATCTAACGAGGTAAAAAGTTTGAGTCGAAGATGCTGTATAAAGAAAATACGCAATTGTTAACGAATTACGGGACAACGGCTTAAAGCGCAGCGATAGATGCAGCTGGCCCACGAAAAAAGACGTCATTTCCATTATTGAAACCAATTTCGCGGTTCGGTTGTTGCAAGAAGAATTCCTCGAATACGGACTTCAAAGAATTACAGCCTATAGCGTTTCAACGCGAATGTGAAAATGAAAATTTTACCACCTATGGTAATATATTTGTATCTTGGGTTCGAATCTAGGGGAGGTTCACATAGCACTGTTAGAGTTGAATATGTGTGGAGAATTTTATTGCTGAGTTTTGTGCCGTATTATTAAAAGATGTCTTCCGAATATGGATAAAATACCAATAATCGGAAAAAAATGAAGAAGGAAGACAGTACCAAGAATGACAAGAACAAATGGTTTCCATGAAACCCATATTGTTGTTTACCAAAGTTTGTTTTCTGTTTTTTTTCCGTTGCCTTTAAAAGGCTGTCGTATTATTTACATCAATATTCGTCATTGGTAATTTTTTCACCTGTTCGAGGGGCGTAATGTGAAGATCCTTCTGAAATTTCAACACTTCTGAGGGAAACTCTATTATTATCACTTTGACTATACACATCAAGGTTACCGTACACCAACAAAACTTTGGCGTTAAACACTGATTTTACCGCTAACACCACTGCTAACATTCCCTAACCTCATACCCCCCTCTCTCCTTCATGGTTTGGATCATTGACAGATATTTGGAACTCGAGGCTCCCCTCCTACATGCTTTAGCACGTATGCCATATGTGCAGAATTTTATACATGACCCTATTAGTGCACGAATAACGTTGTTTCTGATGATAATGGGTAGCATTGCCATCATTAACGAGCTTAATATGACCCGTAAGATGGCCCAAGTTACCCATGAAACTTCTGAAGAATTGAACAAAGGTTATATCGACGAATCTCTAAAATTACACCGCCTCATAGTAAGTGATGAATATCATAGTAAGGAATACTTGGATGAAAAAAGTGGGATCGTAATCGAAGAATTTGAGGACAAAGAGAAATTCTTCGCCAAACCAGTCCACGTTGCTCATCTTTACGTGGAATGTCAATGTATCAGAACGATCGAAAGTCAGCCACTACTGGAAAAACCGCTGTTGTTCCATTTGGAATTTTCACCGGAAGAATATGAAAATGAAAAGAGACCAGAATTCGGCACAAGACTTCGTGTGTTACGTAAACGGTTGTATCACCTCTTCAAAGATTCTCACCTTTTTGAAGAATTGGTAACTGATAGACAAAAATTCGCCATTGGTAATAACGTTCGTATCTTTAATTCGCAAAATGAACTTTTACCTGTGTCAACGGACGATGTTCAATTATGCTTCTTAAAGATAGAAACTGGTGATAAAATCAAGTGCGAATTTGTTTTGGGGGAATAATAACATCATCACAATCACGTTTACATAGTTAATTAAGATTCTACCCTAGGTACACCGATATCACCTCCATGTAGTTGGTTCTCACACCATGCCCATAATTTCATAACTTGGATCAGTCTTGCTTCAAACCTTTGTTCACCTTCGTCTTCGCCGCCGAGTAATTTAGCCGTTGATGCCCAATCACCGCCGTCGTTATGAGGATTGTTACTCTCATCTCTAATCTCTCCCAAACGGTGAGTCGTCAACTCTTTTGCAATATCTTCCCTAGGCCTTACACGTAAAACGCCGGTGTAACGACTGCCGCTGTTAATACCGGTCCCACCAACCAAATCAGGGTACTTACCTTCTGCCACATGAGAATGCATCGATTTCAACAGCCTACGATTGACCATTTCTGCCACTTGAGCTCTTAGTGGCAAACTATAAAGACCCTTCAAAGACCGTGGTAACTTGTTTACTTCACCATCGTGTGGTACTAATAATAATGTCATTACTAGTTCTAATTCCTGCATGTGGGTTTTACTCGAAGCTGCCTTCATCGCTAGTTTCTGTTGAGAATATTCAACTAGCTTAAGAATAAATTCATGAGAATCTTCACCTCCGTTAGGTGGAGCCTGTCTATGTTCTCTAATCATCTCAGTCAGGTTCAGAAGAAGTAATTTAAAGTGCAAATCCTCTTCACCAGACTCGTCCTCTAACACTTCCGTACCGAACACTTCCGATATCCTTTCCATTGCCTCTGCAACTCGTCCTGATTTGATCAAAGATATGATGTGTGCCCTTTCCCTAACCCTATACAATTCATTAAACTCTTCAGCTTCTCTATTATTACTAATGTATCCCAGCTCCCTAGCCATTCTAACGCTAGACTCTTCAAAAGCCATACTGACAAAATAGTTTAACAATAGATGGGGCACTGAAGGCTCCCCTGAAGCTGGTAGTTGGTTCTTTCCCACATTTTCCTTCCACTCATCTCTGCTGAAACTCTTTCTCTCATAGCTGCTAGTCATTTCAACTATTATCTTCACCTTTTTGATTAATCCTATTTCAACAATCCTCTGCCAATATGATTCGCTTCTACCCTCCTTGGATGGATTCTTTAATCTACTCACCTTTCCTTTTGACTCCCCCCTATATGCAAGTGGCCACCCTCAGCCGTGAGAACTAAAGCAATCTCCTTCCTTAATTATCGGATCGCTGCGCTAAATGTAGATCAATAGTAGGTTCATGTGCCTGCGAACCTACCTACTTATGGATGGATGTACTTAATTAGGAGAGAGCCCTCAAGAATTTTATTCCAATTAAGAAACGTAGTGAAGGAATCATTTGGCTCGAACGGCCTACAGATACGAATACGGTTGCACAAGAGCAACTAAACCTAAAAAAAACTGTCAATCGCATACTTGGTCCCCGTTTATCTCAATTGCCTATTTTCCAGTTTGCGCTCAGATTTAGTGGTCAACTATAAAATCATTTCACTGGCATATTGGTAATGGTATTGTCGCCATAATAATATCTAGATTTACTTTGGAACTAGCTAAAGACTAAACAGGGTAAAAAGGGCCTACAAGAACGGAGAAGATATTATCCATATCCATCCGTTTGAAGCTGCGAGCTTGCTGCTGGCCAGTATACCCATTCCTTTGAACTGTCAAGTCGTATCAAGTCGTATCAAGTCGTATTTCAATCATTATTATTTCACTTTTTTTGTTCTTGATTGTGTCTTTACTACTGAGAGAAAGTTTTAACGTTTAGTTGCTGAAAAGGCGAATTTGATTGCCATTAGGAAAAAAAAAAATAATAACACAATAGTTAGTTTATAATCATCTCTGATGAGCGCTGCTAAAACAACTACTATGAGAGCCTTACCAACAGCCGAGGAGGCGGGCAGTGGATCAACAGAAGGTGGTAACGTATTTGGGCGTACAAGGCACCCTGTTCTTTCGAGAAGCATTTCCACCAGTGCCAAAGTTCCTAGTGTACCTTATTTGCTGAATATATCCGGGGAAACGACAACGAGTGCCACCGATGAAGATCCTAGGAGTACTTTGACACCGCCAGCGTCATCTACCAAGATGCAATTTCTTTCATCTCAGGGCTACCCTGGCAGTGGGAGCAGTTTAGAGGGGTCACCTTTAGAATCAAGAACTACTGGTATTACTACTACTGGAAGCGCTTTAAGTAGCGGTCGCCGACGTCAGTCATCCATGGACTCACTGATGAGAGCGGCAGCTACTGTTGAGAATGACAACGAGTTGAACCAACTGTACCAGGATAAATTAAGCTTTATCATAGAGCTTAAAAATTGTATATCCGATGAGATTAGAAATTGGCCGGTAGTGCAAGATCCTGAAGAGTTATCGTCTACACCAACAAGCAGTAACTCCAGAATTTTATTGGATAGGGTCTCTAATGAACAGTTGAGTTCTCTAGGAAATGTAGTTTGTAGGTTGAAGGAAACTGTGGAGGAGCTAGTTGAATTAAAGTCACAAACTCCTCATATTAAGGAGAATATGGCATCGAAATTACAAAGAGATTTGCGTGTGAGCACCCCTCAACAACAACCACGCAAGGTTGTTTTACCGCCAATGGAATCGCTAACGATGAATTTGCCGCATCAAGAAAGAACTGCATTTCATGGTTACCGTTTCCCAAGTGGACCCACAAGTCCAGCGACTGCCATACCACCACAAGAACAACAGAGGCGGCAGTCACAACAGCAGCAACAACAACAGAGGCAACCTCAAGACCCTGAACAACGACATCATCAACCACCACCCCCTCGACCACCCCCTACTCAACATCAAGTAATTTCTTCGTGGCCTTCTGCAACTCAACCCAGTCCTACTGAGCCTTCTCATAGGTTTACACTCTCAGATCCTTCAGCTTATGTTGGAAGGACTACGATGCCAATGATATTCAAATCTTCACAACCTCAACAATCCCAAGCACAACCACAGTCGATAATTCCAGGGAAGAAGAACCCTAAAAATTTGAAATTCCAGAAAAAACGTAAGAAATCGTTAACAGAAGTGTCATTAGCTGCACCTCAAAATTACAGAAGATCTTTGACTCAAGGTCTTCTTATAGCTGAGAACGTAAGACAAACTGAACAAGCAACGACTTCATGCGTTCACTGTAAAGAAGGAATTACGCCTGAATGGAGGAGAGGTCCCTATGGTAATAGAACTCTCTGCAATGCTTGTGGATTGTTTTACAGGAAATTAATCAAGAAATTTAGCACCAGAGATGCAAATATCCTAATGCGTTATAAGAGACAAGTTAATCCTGAAGATAGGAGAGTTCCTTCCGCTTTAGATGTCCCAGAATTATTTATTTCTCAGCTTGAGAACGATCCAAATTTGGACTCAGAGTTCAATACGATCGGTGGGCTGGTTTCCAACTACAAGCTGGGTTAGACAAAAGAAAATGGAATAATAATAATAAAAAAAAAGCAAATTTATCCGTTTGATACCCCTTATCTATATGTAATTTTTCCCCCGTTCCCCTTTCTTTATTACTCCTCTGTAATCTTTGTGTATGTAATAACCTAGCAAAATGTACTATCATTCCGCATGTTCTGCCAAGTAGCAAACCATTCATTCATCTCTTTAATATTATGCAAATTTACGGTGGCCAAAATTGTTTTATAGTCCATTGAACAACCAAAATTAACCAAATCCTTAAAACTGCTGTGTTCAGAATACGGCACTTTAAAAACCTGAAATCTTTGATATTTTTTAAATTGTTTTAATACGAAGTTTATGTCCAATGCATCCTGGGTATTATGCAAAACTTCTTTACAGTAGTCCATTCTTGATAAAATTGTGGAAAACTCCGGTTTTTTAGCCCATTTACTCGTAAACGTCCAACCTGTGGGTATAAAGCCAACAACGTCTTCATATATGCTGCTGTAATTTTGGAAGTACGATTGGATGGAATCTTTAGAATTTAAAATTCTAAGTGGCACTAGGTGGACGCAGGATTCCTTCACATCATGCGTAATCAATCCTGATGGGAAGTATTCCATGTATTGGGAGATCATTCTGTGCCTTGGCGTACCAGCGGGGATGAATATCTTTGTTCCCAATACTTGAGCAAGTGAAATTGCCAACTTTTCCTTACCGATGGTATAAGTGCCCACTAAAAATAATAATTTGTACAACTTAGGTGATTGATGTGTGTAATTAACAATGGATTTTTGATCGTTTTGGAAAATTGATTGAAATCCACGATTTACCAAATCTTTTGCAAAATTCGACGTCACTTCCAATACAGATTCTTGTGATGGGAAATGGAACCCAGGTATCAAATAGGTCGTGTCGAGATAGACTTCATCTAACCTGGTCGTCCATCGCTTCACTTCTTCTATCAACTTGTTATTAGCTCTAAAATCCCCCGTATGTAAAACTGTCTTTACCACTGCATCGTTATCATACTCTTCGAAAAGAAATACCACTGCACCGGGACAATGGTTAGCGTCTAACAATACTACGGAGACTTTATCAGTAATCCAAATTTTTTCATTCATGGGTAACGGTCGTAGTCTTGATCCATCAATTTTAAACTTATCCCTGACTAAGTTAATAGTAATGCTCGATGCATAGATAATACCATTAGTCCAAGATTTCTTAAGTCCACCGTAGTGATCCGAATGGAAATGTGAAAGGAAATAGTGTTCGATGTCTCCATGTCTATCATATGCAAATCCGTCCACAACTATCTGCAAACTGAATAACTTAACAATTTTAGTGCCAGGTAAAGGTGGTCTAGTTTTGGGCTTCTTAGGTTCTGGTGCCTTATCCAAACATTTCTGAGCGTGTGCCTCCTTCATATAAATCTCTAGGTGTGTAATATCCGCATTACATAGTGGACATCGTACCTCTTGTACTCGCTCTTCATCTTCCTCTACAACGATGGGATCCTGACTACTACCAAAGCTAGACTGCTGATTACGAATCTGCAACGAGCGAGTCTCAGAGATTCCAAATTCAGCAAGAGTCCTCTGCCTCTTTATTCCCATAACTATTTCTCTTTAGATGCTTTTGTAGTATAATTAGTCGAAGTGAAAAAGTGTAAGTCATCTCATCGCATCTCATCGCATCTACTCGATTACTATCAATATGGGACTATTGACCATTGTAAAGAAGCAGAAACTGAGGGACAAAGAGATCCGATGCCTTATCCTAGGTTTAGATAATGCTGGTAAATCCACTATAGTAAACCAATTACTTCCTCAAGAGAGAAGACAACACCATGTGTCGCCGACGGTGGGATTTGCCATACACAACGTAGAAATGGGGCCCTACAACGTCTCCATGTGGGACGTTGGTGGTCAAACTACACTGAGACCTTTCTGGGATAACTACTACGATACAACGGATGTGCTGGTTTGGTGTATAGACGTCAGTTCTTCGCATCGACTGCCTGAATCATTGCAAGAGCTACAACCGTTCCTGATGGGTGACTCAAGAGTCATAATTGCATTCAACAAATGTGATTTATTGGAGGACTACCAATCGGAACTCCTACAATTACAGAACCAATTGCCCAAGGTTCAATTCGTGCCCTGTAGTGGCAGAACCGGTATGGGTATGCGGGAACTGTGTTCCGCGATCGCTTCTTGCAGTATATAAAGGATTCTATAGTTCTAATTAAGACGGTTCTTTGACTTCTGCACTACACATAGTGCTAAGCACAAACAAGAACAAGAACAAATATGAAAGTTGCAATAGTCGGTGCGTCTGGTGGTATTGGTCAGCCACTCTCACTTCTTATGAAGTTGAATCCACTAGTGACAGAACTCTCACTTTACGATATTAGATTGGCACCTGGTGTGGCTCAGGATTTATCGCATATTAGTACGAACTCGGTGTGCCAAGGTTTCGAGAAAGATGATATTGCTAGAGCTTTGCAAGGTGCTCATGTGGTAATTGTCCCAGCAGGTGTCCCACGTAAGCCAGGTATGACTAGAGATGATCTTTTCAAGATCAACGCAAGCATCGTTAAGGGAATTGTGACCAGTGTGGCTCAATACGCACCTGAGGCACGTCTTTTGATCGTCAGCAACCCAGTCAACAGTACTGTGCCCATCGCGGTAGAAACTTTGAAAAGTATGGGTAAGCTACAGCCTGGAAACGTCATGGGGGTTACCACTTTGGACTGTGTCAGAGCCGAGACTTTCCTTGGTGAATATCTAGGTCGTGACAAAACACAGGTGAACCAAGATGTCAGTGTTATTGGTGGCCATTCTGGTAATACGATCGTCCCCGTGATTTTAAACCCTAAATTAAGAGACGGCTTAAAGCCACATTATCAAGAATTTGTTCATCGTGTGCAATTCGGTGGTGATGAAGTTGTCAAGGCAAAGGCAGGCGCTGGCTCTGCAACCCTGTCGATGGCATTTGCCGGCTATAGATTTGCGGACTCTATTTTGAAAAGTCTTGCTGGTGAGCAGGTTAGCGGAGTTCCCACATTTGTATATTTACCAGGCATTAACGGCGGATCTGAAGTTCAATCTAAACTGGGCGGTGTCGATTATTTTGCATTGCCAGTGGTATTTTCAAATGGTAGTGTTTCGAAAGTCGACTCATCTATCTTGAGTTCGTTGTCCAGCCAAGAGAAGAAACTGGTCAGTGAATCTGTTCGTCAACTGGTTGGTAATATCGACAAGGGCAAGAAATTCGCTCTCGGTGCTAAATTGTAGGAATGATGCGTAGTTTATAGGACTTTATATGAATTAATTGATGAATAATTAGTTATCAGCACTGTATTATTCCAGTATACCTACCGCCGTGCCAGAGCACGTGAATATCACATGTTATATAACCACGTGAATACCACGTGAATAACACGTGGTATTTTTTCCCTCCCATTTTTCCTTTATCCCCCCATTCTCAGGTGGTCTGTTTCCCTCCCCGAAGGAATCCCCACAACCCTGTCAAACCACTTAACTTCAGCATCTAAAATACACAGCTGTTACTACAAACCTGCTATCGATATCGAGCCTCTCATCTCTCAATTGTCAACTCGAGTACCTCTAACGGGCGCTGTCTCGCTTCTCTTTGTTTTTTTTACTATCATCATCTAATTGTTGGCCTTTGACGGTTTAGTATCACCTTTGTATTTATCCACCCCTCACACTCTAAGGTCATCTCAATATAACTTCACTGGTCAATCGATCTGGATCTGGGAAGAAGAAGAAGAAGAAAAAGCATAGGAAGGATAAGAAGGACTACATTCTTCTCATAACGTTAAGCTAATCCTTCTCAATAAGAAGGGAATCCTTTTACCCGTCCCATCCATTGAAACGTCAATTATGAATTTAGAACTTGTAACGAATACCGAAGTGGTACACAAGCAAGTGTATTGCGGTCATCCTTCAGGTAATAACGGGGAAAATGAACCTGCAGAAATTACATATCCTACTACAGAGGTTGTAGGACATGGTTCATTTGGTGTTGTTTTCACTACTACTATAAAGGAGACAGACGAGGATGTAGCTATAAAGAAAGTTTTACAAGATCGTCGTTTCAAAAATCGAGAATTGGAAATTATGAAGTTGCTTAAGCACCCTAATATAATTGATTTGAAATATTACTTTTATGAAAAGGATTCCCATGGTGAAGTTTATCTTAATCTGATATTGGATTACATGCCTCAGTCATTATATCAGCGACTGAGGCACTTTGTACACATCCCAAGTGCAATGCCAAGATTGGAGATTAAGTGCTACATGTATCAGCTGTTCAAATCATTGAATTATCTGCATAATTTTGCATTAGTTTGTCATAGAGATATTAAACCTCAAAATTTATTAGTGGATCCAAACACATGTGCTCTGAAAATCTGTGATTTTGGGTCTGCAAAACAGTTAAAACCAACGGAACCGAACGTTTCCTACATTTGCTCTCGTTATTATAGAGCACCAGAGTTAATCTTTGGAGCTACTCATTATTCAAATCAGATTGATGTCTGGTCAAGTGGATGTGTTATGGCAGAACTACTTTTAGGTCAACCGATGTTTCCAGGTGAAAGTGGTATCGATCAATTAGTAGAAATTATAAAAATTTTAGGTACACCTTCGCGTCAAGAGATATGTGCTATGAACCCAAATTATATGGAACATAAATTTCCTCAAATTAAACCAATTCCTCTTTCTAGGGTCTTTAAGAAGGAAGATGAGCAAACAGTTCAATTTCTAGCCGACACTCTAAAATATGATCCCATGGAAAGATTTAACGCATTGCAATGTCTATGTTCTTCTTATTTTGATGAATTACGTCACGCTCAAGGTCAATTAAAACAAATTGTAGACTCATTACAACTATTACAATTTGAATATGATACAGAATTGGCCCATCTGACACAGGATCAATTGGAGGCTGTCAGGTTAAAATTGCAACCAACGCAGATACGATGACGAAGTTATTGATTTTTTTTAATACTCCTTTTTATTTTTCTTATTGTAACGAGTAAATAGCACATATTAATACGATATAATGTACTAACTGACTGACCATTGACTTCCCGGCTGATTAATTTATTGTCAGAAGTATTGTTCTTGTGCTAGTAGTCATACGGGAAACCCCGAAATGTGAAAAAAAAATCATAGGTATGGACAAATACATGAGTACTGATACTATAAACTCGTATTATCACGCATGAAATCATAGTGATTGGCTCATGTACGTAGATACAACATCGATGGGGCCAACGATCACAATTGCGGATTATTTTTTCCATCGATTGAAACAGCTTGAAGTATTAACGATCTTTGGATTGCCTGGTGAATTTAACGCACCGCTAATTGATAAATTATATGGAATTGAAGGATTGAGATGGGCAGGTAACACAAATGAATTGAATGCTGCTTATGCTGCCGATGGATACGCTAGACTAAAAGGTCTCGGATGCATCATATCGACCTTCGGTGTCGGTGAACTTAGTGCCATTAATGGAATTGCAGGATCATATGCGGAGCACGTTGGGTTACTACATGTTGTTGGTATGCCACCTACTAGTGCCCAGACGAGGCAACTGCTACTGCATCATACTTTGGGTAATGGTGATTATACAGTGTTTCATAGAATGGCGACAGAGGTGAGTTGTCATTCTGCAGTAATTATCGATACTGAATTATGTGCGCAAGAAGTTGATGAATGCATTAGAAACGCATATATTTTCCAAAGACCAGTATACATGGGGATTCCAGTGAACTTAGTAAGCATGCCAGTAGATTCTGATAGACTTAACGAACCTATTGATCTCAGCGTCCCGCCAAATGATACATCCAAGGAAAACGAGGTGATAGACCAGATCTTAACACATTTCTATAAAGCTACTAATCCCGTCATTGTAGCAGATGCATGTGTTACTAGACATAGAATTGAGGCCGAAACAGAAGAACTGTGTCGAAGAACTAAGTTCCCACTGTTCGTTACCCCGATGGGTAAAGGTTCTGTGGATGAAGGTCTACCACAATTTGGTGGTGTTTATACGGGCTCCATTTCATCGCCTTCCGTTAGAGAAGTAGTTGATTTTGCAGATTGCCTCATCGTTATTGGTTGTATGCTGGCAGATTTCGAAACTACTACGTTCCACTTCAATTACAGGGCCAATGAATTGGTGCTACTTTATCCAACATCAGTTAAATTTAAGCATGCCACATATCCTGATCTTAGCATCAAACCGTTGTTACATTCATTGCTAGCAAACTTGCAAGAAAGGCAATTGAGCTACCAATGGCAACCTAGACCACGAATGGTCATTCCAAAGCTAGAACTACCAACAACACATCCGTTAAGACAAGAATGGGTTTGGAATCAAATATCTCAATGGTTTATGGAAGGTGACGTTATCATCACTGAAACTGGTACTTCAGCCTTTGGTATTAATCAAACTAATTTCCCTCCTCATACTTTGGGTATATCACAAGCACTTTGGGGATCCGTCGGTTATTCATTGGGTGCCTGTTTGGGAGCCGCCATGGCAGTTGATGAGAAGCCGAGAACGCATAGAGTGGTGCTCTTTGTTGGTGATGGTGCATTCCAATTGACCGCTCAAGAACTTTCCACTGTGATCCGTTGGGGGCTTACACCTTATATATTTATCATGAACAATCAAGGTTATTCGGTTGATAGATTTTTGCATTCAAATGCAAGTTACTACGATATTCAACAATGGAATTATTCTACTTTACCATCAGTCTTTGGTGCTAAGGACTACGAATCTCGAAAGATAATTACAGTTGGCGATTTTCAATCGATGGTGAATGATCCAGCTTTTTCCGTTGGTGATAGAATTCGCATTTTAGAGATTATGCTACCACCAATGGATGTACCGCAAGCGCTGAGGGAAAAATGGATTCGGGAAGAAAAGAGAGACCAAGAGAGGCGTGCAAGCGTTGAATCGGTGAAAAGGTTGAAATTGGGCCCATAGATGGTTGCTACTCCTATATTGTTGTAGATTTTCTAACGCTTGTAAAGCGATCGGGTATCCAGCGCCGAAGATCATTGGCAAAGTGTGCGGTAATGTTAATCGCACGTACCTTATCCGACTGAATGAGCAGCCTGGGAAACCACACGAACAAAGAGATAAGACCTATTGGGTAAACCAAAGCGATAGCTAGAGTCGTATAAAAAGGGCAAGGCTTTTGGATAATGGTTTGTGAAAGTATCACTTGTATAGAAACAAACAATCCAACCCATTATAATGACTTCACACGTTTTCCACAGTTCAATTGCCAAACCAAAGGCCATCGCTAAGGATGGTAAAGGTGTTTTTATGACCATTGAAAAAAATGGTAAAGAGCATAAGCAGGTCTTAGATGCTATTACAGGTGCAGCCGTTGGTTCATTAGGCTGGGGTGATCCAGATGTGCACAAGATTATGGCTGACGCAGCGCTACACCACACTTACAGTTTCCCTGGATACATCGTTAATGAAGCTGCAGAAGAATTGGCTAGATTTTACATCGATAAGACTCCTAAAGGTGTCTTTAGATCGTGCCTATGGACTTGCAGTGGTAGTGAATCCAATGAAAATGCCCTTAAGATTGTCAGACAATACCAATTAGAAAGGGGTAGACCAGAAAAACTAAAGATCATATCAAGAGAAGGTGCCTATCATGGATTTACATTGGGTGCTATGTCTATCGGTGATGGCCCTCGTGGTATTCCCTTCAAGGACATCATGATTGATCAAGAGAATGTCTGTCTAAAGATGCCTATGTTCTATCCATATAGAAGAATGAGAGAGGGTGAAACTGTTGAACAGTACGCTCAAAGATTATTGGATTCTCTAGAGAAGATGATCATCGAAAATGATCCAAACACTGTGTCCGTGGTTTGTGTGGAGACTATGTCAGGTAGTTCTATTGGAACTCCAGTTCCACCAAAGAACTATTTGAAGGGTATTCGTGATATCTGTAACAAATACGATTTGATCTTTATGGTAGATGAAGTCATGTGTGGTACTGGTCGTATCAATGACGGTAAACTATGTTGCTGGGAGAATTTCCTTGCTCCAGAAGATGCTCCTGACATTCAAACTGTTGGTAAAACTTTGGGTTCCGGTTATGTCACTATTGCAGGTGTTTTAGTGGGCCCAAAGATTTATGATGCCTTTGAAAAGGGTTCAGGTGTTGTTGTTGGTGCTCAAACTTACCACTCCCATGAGTTCAACTGTAGAGTTGCTCTACAAATTCAGCAAAAGATCTTTGCACAAGGTCTAACTTCCAACGTCTTCAAAATGGGCAATCTCATGGGTGCAAAATTGCAAAAGGCACTCTTATCTGATTCTAGCAACATCGTTGGTGATGTACGTGGATTGGGTGGATTTTGGACTATAGAATTAGTCAAAAATAAATCTACAAAGGAGCCATTTGATCAATCTTTGCACATTGGTTCTCGTTTTGCAGATTTAGCTCTTAACAATGGTGCTAACGTTATGGGTCTTACCGGTGGTAACACTAAGGGTGAGCATTGGGATATCGTCGTTTTAGGACCTGCATTCATCATTAGTGAACAAGAAGTCGAACTACTATGCTCTAAATTGGAACAAACCGTCAAAGATCTCACAAAGACTCTACAAGACGAAGGATTGAGGTGAGTACCATATGGTACACACGGACACACATACCTATATATATACATGTATTGATATGTATTGAAAAAATATTCCAAAGAGTAAATCTATTATGCTAAAGAAATACTAGGAGAACTGACGAAACTTAGTTTACAAAAAAAAAAAAAATGCCGCCGAGAGTTTATTTCTATTACTTCTTCACCTTATTAATATCATTTTCGACGTAGCGCCTTATAATGAGTAAGAAAAGGAAAGGGGGGTTCGAAAAGTTAGGGAGTATAAGAACATCAAATTGTCAACTATATAGTCCAAAGAGCCGTTTAGGATAGGCTAAACCACATATTAATTTGAATCTATTCAAGAAGGGGCATGGGTAATACATTTGCCAAGTTAGATGAAAATGAGAATGCATTCAAGGGGAGGTCTACAAGTGTTGGATCAGGTACCATGAGACCGAATAATATTGCTGAGAGACGAAGAGGAGTGTCTATGGGATTGTCCAACAATGTAAGGTCAAGGGCCAACTCCACAGGATCCCAGTTGATGTATAAGAAAAAATCAACAAGAGAAAGAGATTTAATAAAAGAATCGTTTGCGAAACAGCTAGTGGTGAGGTACGACGAAAGTGTAGATGGTGGATATTTAGCGCCGCATGGGTGTTATACGTTTGAGAAATTGGATTATGATCCTTCCCTTGTAAGATCTTTGATTACTGCTAGAAAATTAGCACCATTTTATATTCCATTACAAGATTTTGATGAATCATGGACAAGAGATGAATTAATTAAAATTGTAGATGGGTTACCTTTGCATGCAGCTGTTAATGAAAACCCTGAAGAATTTGAAGATATTCCTATTGGGAACCTTAAGAGACAAAATTTTGATGAATTGATCGATAAATCACTATCCAAGAAAGAACAACGAAAGCAGAGATCTAAAATTTTTAAGGCAAGGTTACATCGTAAACGAATAATGTGGCAGGAACAGGAAAATGTGGCTTTTTTGGAACAAAAATTAGAGTCTAAACGAGAACCAAATCCTTCAAAACGTAATCTAGCTCTACCTAGTCCTGATCTTAACCATACCATTTACAAAAAGGGTATTGAGTGTCCGATTTGTTTCTTGTACTATCCTGAACCATTAAACTATTCGAGATGTTGTCTTCAACCTATCTGTACGGAATGTTTTGTTCAAATTAAAAGGGGAGATCCGCATTTTCCCCATGAAGAAGTGGATCCTACAAAACCTGTTACTAGTGATGATGAGAAAGATCCCAATCTTTTAATCAGTGAGCCTGCAAGTTGTGCGTATTGCGCAACACCAAACTTCGGTATTACCTACCAACCGCCTACCAACCGTAAGACCGGTATTGGTGGCATGCCACCTGGTTCTTATAAGGCGCCACGTGATGATGAAATTAATGTTAATGATGGCTCTGACTCAGAAGAAGGTCCACGAACACCTTCAAAATCACCAGAAGATCCTGAAGTTGTTACTTCAGATATGATTAGACCTGATTGGAAGGCCAAATTAGATAAAGAAAGACTAAGATTAGCAAGACGTTCAGCAAATGCTACCGCTATTCATGTGAGTAATCAATTGGTTGACCCTGATCATCCTTCAAGGAGGGATTCAAATACAGATTCTGGACCGACTCCAACAACTGCACGTTCACAACGTCTCGTTCCAAATCCAATGGCTGAACTAGAGAACCAAATGGTCGAACAAGCCATTCGGTTAAGTTTAGTTGACGAAGAAGAGAGGAAAAGTTCTCAAAGACATAGATGATCATCATGAGATATGCCAAGAGAACCTTCAAGGAGAAAAGGAAAAAATACGGAAAAAAAAAAAAAAAGAGCAGGAATATACGGTCCCAATACAGAGTGAATTTTTTTACCTTAGAGAACACAAAATACTGTATAAATTACTTAGTTGCATCGTTTCGCTGGTTCGGCGATACGCAAACATTTTTTGTTTTCTTTGCTTACGAATTCCAACACTTTTGTATAGGCTCAAAATAAGAGGGCGTTTATTCCCATGTAAAGGTTAGATCATTGAGTTTCTGCCCTCTGTTCTCTAACCGCTAATGGGGAGGTAAGTGTAGATCAGATAAAGCTCGCCTCGGACTCTCCCCCTCCCTTTAAGTGTCCGAATGGGTCCGGTGTACTCCGGACAAAAACATATGTCCGAGTATACCGGGTCGCTTCGGACTGCTTGTGTCTTCGTATATTATGACCACGCACTCTTTTCACCTTTTTCAAAATTTTTCAAAGAGCGTTCTGATGAAAAAAGAACTACCTGATGTAACTTTACATCTCATCTCAAGACATCACTCTCAGATTCTCAAAAGAATAGTCTGCTTTCCAAAGCTTAAATCGATTATCTTTACTTGAGAGCTGAAACTAATTAATTGACCATGTCTGTTGAAACTGCTTTGTCCTACGCTGCTTTGATCCTTGCCGACTCTGAAGTCGAAATCTCTTCTGACAAGTTGTTGACTTTGACTAGCGCTGCTAACGTCCCAGTTGAAGCTATCTGGGGTGACATCTACAGCAAGGCTTTGGAAGGTCAAGACTTGAAAGAATTGTTGGTCAACTTCAGCGTTGGTCCAGCTGCTGCTGGTGGTGCCGCTGCCGCTGGTGGTGCTGCTGCTGCTGAAGGTGCAGAAGCTGCTGAAGAAAAGAAGGAAGAAGAAGCCAAGGAAGAATCCGATGATGACATGGGTTTCGGTCTGTTTGACTAAGGTGTATAATAATTATTTAGCCTAATTTAATCGAGCAGTATCTTTCATCTAGAAGAAAAATTAACTCGTCGTTGATTGATCGAGTGTTTGATAATATTAATAAATAGAATCAACATGTAATGTTAACACGGCATAATAAATTTGATAAGAACGTCTCAAATGTTAGTCACAACTGGAGCTAGTGCTATTAATGATATAACTTCCCATTATACAATGTACATAAACAGTTTAGGGGACCAGGAGCTAATTAGCTTATTTCTTCTTTTCAGCTTCAGCTTCAGCCTTTTCCTTAGCTCTCTTTTCTCTGATACCCTTGAACTTCTTATCAGATCTAGCCAATCTCAAAGTTCTGAAGGCAGATTTACCATCATCTTCCACAGCTCTAGCTTCCACGTCAGTAGCTGGTTGGACAATTGGGAAGGTAGCAGCAGTAGATAAGACTTGGTTAGCTTCAGGAGCCTTACCGTTTCTTGGGAAAACGATCAACTTAGATTGGTATTCCTTCAATCTTTGGACATTAGCGTCAAAGATTTCTTGGTTTCTGTTAACACGTCTGTGGTCCACAGCAATACCAACGGTTCTAGCGTAAGTTGGAGTCAAACCTGCGGCTTTAACTTCTTGGAAGGTGAAACCTCTACCAGCTCTAACCTTTCTGTTGTATTTGACAGTTGGAGCTCTAACCACAGGTCTCAATAGATCCAAAGGTCTTGGAGCAATTTGGGCAGCCTTGGCAATTCTGGTATCACGTCTAGAAGCCTTCTTACCAGCTTGATCGAAGTGCACCTTGACACGTTCTTGCCAGTGCTTTCTGAAATGAGGGTTCAAAATTGGTTGGTTGTGGTGGACAGCCATTTTTGCTTGATTCCTGCTCTACTACCTTGGAATAATTGTGATAATACGATTGAATATCGCTAATGTGTACGGACTATTTTGTCAAACTGCGTCGTCAGTCGCCGAAGCGTTCCGCTACACTGAGCTGGGACTTTCCTGCTAGTTGCCAATCTGGAGGAGCGGCTCGCAGGCGGGGGCGCTAGGTGGAATGCTAGGAGGAGCTAGGCAGAGCGAATTGGAATGCTAGAGGGAGTGCTGGGCGGGCGTCTAGCGAGTACTAGGCAGGATTTCCTGTCTAGAGAGGGTTTTTTTCTGCGTCGTACAGGACGCGTACCAAGCGAAGTTATCCACGCAGAAACTTTTTTTAAAAAACTTATATGGTGTACAGGTGTATAATTTGAGACAGTCACTTGTTTAAGAGTGACTGCTAGAAATCTTACATCCTTACATCCTAACTAACTTTTTCTTCAAAGGCTTTTTGCGTCGGATACGGAACGCTCGCTCTGATGACATTCCTCCCTAGCGTAGAGGGCACGTCCTGCTACGGTACGCTCATTCCCCTCCGCCTAACTCTTGGCTTCCTCCCACCAGGTTCCCCTCCAACGCTTCCTCTCCCTCCCACCTGTCCCTAGCATCGTCCCTTCTACTCGCACTCGCACTCTCACGAGACCTCGGACCTCTCACCCTTCCCTTACCGACGCAGTCTCTGACGCAACATTTTCAAAAGTATACCATACTGAAATTTCAACAGATATCATCAATAATACCGACAATAATAAAGAAAATTAAGCAAGATGTCTGCTGTGCCCAGTGTGCAAGTATGTTATGAGTGAAACCGAGTGAACTTGTGTCACTGTTCCCCTGTAATCTGTTTTTTGAATGAATTACTAACGTTTAATTCCCCGTTTTAACAGACCTTTGGTAAGAAGAAATCTGCTACTGCCGTCGCCCATGTTAAGGCCGGTAAAGGTTTGATCAAGGTCAACGGTTCTCCAATTACTTTGGTTGAACCTGAGATTTTGAGATTCAAAGTTTACGAACCATTGTTGTTGGTAGGCTTGGACAAATTCGCCAACGTTGACATCAGAGTTAGAATCTCCGGTGGTGGTCACGTCTCTCAAGTTTACGCTATCAGACAAGCAATTGCAAAGGGTCTTGTTGCTTACCACCAAAAATACGTTGATGAACAATCTAAGAACGAATTGAAGAAGGCTTTCACCTCTTACGACAGAACTTTGTTGATTGCCGACTCCAGAAGACCAGAGCCCAAGAAATTCGGTGGTAAAGGTGCTCGTTCCAGATTCCAAAAATCCTACCGTTAAAAAGATATATGCATGTGGTGGTGGTTTCGTTTCTCAACTTTACTGTACTACATTACAACTACTGTATAATTTAATACTAGGGTACTAAGTAACGCTTGCTTAGCCAGACAATATTTTTTTCGTATTATCGTGCTCATCAGTTATATTATTATTATACCTTACTATGCAATTTATAAACTCATCGCGACAGTTTACGCGTCAGGATGGCTTCTTACGTGGAACGCGAAACATAATGGACTCAACACCATATAGTTGAAGATCTGGGTAAATCCTTCAAAAGATTCACGATTCCTCGAGGTTTGGAGTCCTTGAGGGTCGTTATAGTGTTTAATACGCGTGTAGGACCATTTCAAGGATTTACAACACTAGTTCCAAGGTACTGATAAAAAATCTAAGAGCTTCCACTTGTATTGTTTATTGTTTATTGTTATTGTTATTGTTTATTGAGACATTCGATGGTGGATACTTCAACGACTACAAATGATAATACTAGAGACATTTCAACGTCTTCACAAACTTCATTTCATTGGGAAAACGAAAACGAGAATGGCGTCAGTAATGAAGAGCTACAAATGGCTATAGCTAGTGGGATGAAATTAATGCGGGTATTTGAACAACAAGATAGTGAAAATGAGACGAGTAGTAGTAATTTACAGGACCAAGAAAATTCAAAACAAGTATTAAATGGAATCCTAGATGCCAAATATGATAAATTTATTCCACCCAGAGATATTAACGCTGTTGTAAGTTCATTAATTCACGTTTTAAATCAAAGCGTTAGACAAAATCAACAGTTAAAATTGAAGAATATGATTCTTAAATCTAATAGTGGTGATGTTCAATCGAGATATGAAGTGGAAGAAAATTTAAAGAAGCAGCAATTTGAAAGGAAGAAATGTCAATTGTTTTTAGAGAGGGAACATTTAATTAAAAGAATACAGACTAAAGATGGTAAGGTGGCTAAATATAAAAATAAAATTATTGAAAAGAACAGAGAGATTAATAGACTGATGAGAATTTTAAATGAACATTCCATTTCGGATACTCCAAAAATTAATGATGATAATAGTAATAATAATAACAAGAATAATAATAATAGTAAGAATCAAAATAGTAATAATAGCGCACCTAATAGGGTTTTGAAGCCAAGCTCTGCATCAAATACACCGACGGCGGTATCATCAACGTCGAACAAGGAAAAGGCATCAGATATGTTAAGAACTTTAGGCATGTTAGCGTCACAAGTATTAAATGATGAAGTTGATGAAGATTCCGCAAATCAAACAACTATACAGGCGAATAATAGTGGCTTGAAGGGGCCTGCGGATTGCAATACGACCGAACCTGAAATATTACATAGTCCAAATGTCAGTGTGGCGATTCCCAATTCAGAATCTATAAATGGTCAATCCGGTGAACCAAGATCTACATCGACGGGGAATGGTAATCACAGTAACTTTCTAAAGCAATTACCGATCCAAATGCCAAAAATGAAACGGTTTAGTACCGTAGATGGTACTGTTAAAGATATTGAATAGATCTACGAGCGAACACGCAATCTTCATATTTTGTCCTTTTTGTTTCATTTTATAAGCGGGTATACATTTGTAACTTTTATTATCCTTTGATCCTTCAATTCATCATTTTTTGTTTCGGGAATTCTCAGTTAATTTTTCTTTTATTCTTGGTACTTAGATATTACAAACCTTAATTGTTCAAATAAGTAGATGGATCGATACCTTCCTCTGGGAATTCAGCGATCTTAACGTCAAAACGTTCTTGAATTTTGTTTAAAACTTCTTCGTCTTCATTGGAAGAGATAAATGAGATGGCCAAACCCTTAGTACCAAATCTACCAGCTCTACCAACACGATGCAGATATTGATCTGCTTCAGTTGTCAAATCGTAATTTAGAGCTAAGTTGATACGTTCAATATCAATACCTCTACCGAAAACATCTGTAGAGACACAGATTCTTTTTTCAAAATCTTTAAATGCCTTGTAACGAGCAATACGTTCCTCCTGTTTCATGTGACCATGAACTGTAATTGCTGGGAAATTGGAAGCATTTAACAATTTAGTCAATTCATTAGCCCTTGCAGTCGATCTAACGAAAATTATCACTTGGTTAAATTCTAAATCATCCAACAATTGTGCTAATTTACGGTTCTTCTCCTTTTCATCCAATTTAATATAGTATTGCTGTAAACCATGTAATGTCAATTTGGCTTCATCATCAACAAAGATTTCTAATGGATTTTGCAAAAACCTTCTACAGATAGGTCTAATTTCTTGTGAAAGAGTTGCTGAAAACATCATCACTTGTTTATCTCTTGGTGTTGCCCTAAAGATTTCTTGCACATCTCTTCTCATATCCAATTCTTCCAAAACTTTATCACATTCATCAATGACAAAGTTTTTGACATGTGAAAGGTCAATTAACTTGTCTCTAACTAAAGCCTTGAGACGACCTGGTGTTGCCACTACGATATGAGGTGCTGTTTCCTTGTTTTTCAACAAATCTGCATCCTTGGAAATTGGAGTACCACCGTAAAACACTGCAGTCTTCACATCTGGCATATATTTGGAAAATCTCAAATATTCGTTTCTGATTTGGTATGCCAATTCTCTAGCATTACAAATAACCACAACGGCGACTTCACCAGGAACGGGATCCAATTGTTGTAAAGTGGACAAAACGAAAACAGCTGTTTTACCAAGACCAGATTTAGCTTGGCATAAAACATCTGTACCATGGATAGATTGTGGGATAGTATGTTGTTGAACTTCGGAAGGATGTTCAAACCCACAATCGATAATGGCTCTTGAAAGTTCAGGCTTCAAAAGAAAATCTTTAAACCCGGTGGAATGAATCCCCACATATGACCCTTTCTTGTCCGCATCGCCATTGGTACCTTCTGCACCATTGGTACCCTCACCACCGGCTGCATCGGCTCCGCCTTCAGCCTTGTTGGCAACTTGAATCTCTTGTTCGTTATCAGAGTATTCCAATAAATCTTCTTCCCCTTCGTGAGACATGGTATTAAAAATTCAATAAAAGGACAATTGGTTCGCCAATAGGATAAATGTAAATTGATAATTGAATCAAATAAGGATGGGAATAGGCCTTAATATATCTCTTGGGAATGACCTCGACGCGTTTCTAGGAGAACCTTTTAAATATATACCCTTGCTCCGCACGGTCAACAACACGAAGTTCTCTTAAGATTAGATGAAGTCAAATTTTTTTTCTCTACACGTACTCGAAAAACATAACTTTATACGTCCAATGGCGGGTAACCATGATTACGACATTTTAGTCATAGTAATAGAAATGCTGTGGTATTATGATATTCTTAATTTCCGGGATGTAATATTCTTCATTATTGCGGTAAGATTCCTCTGATTTTGTTAAAAATTTGTTGTATTACTGCTTTCGAACTTGATCCGTCGGGTAGTTCTCTGTAGATCTGTGATTCGTTATGTTCGATAAGACCTAATACTTCTTGTAATTGTGATAGTGTTGAATCCTCGAAAATATTACCGGATGTAGAATTTTCTGCTTGGTGATGGTCTGTTGTTGGTGCTGTTGTCGTTGTTGTTGATGCCGTTGCCGCCGTTTGAGGGGGTGGTGGTGGTGATTGTGGAAGTGCAGATGAAAAGAGATCATTAACTAAAACTCCGTTATGGTTTAAACTTGTAGGTAGCACTTCCGTGTGTGATTGTAGGAGCCGCCTCAAAGAATGCATAAACGGATCCAAGTCTAATTCCATACGACCTAAATCGAGTTCCATAGACGGTAATTGAGTTGCCGTTATCGAAGCACTCTGAGCGAGTTCTTCTACCACAGGTTGCAATTCTGTAATGACTAGCCTTTGTAAGACTTGTTGATTCCAAGGTAATGCTAGAAATTTGCCCAAAACTACCATTGATCGACATGTGATTGGATCCCAGTTGTAACGATCTTCAAAACCTTCAAAGATTACTAGTGGAACGTCATCTTGATTTGAACCTTGAGAACAACATTCTGTATAAATTCGTTGAAATACATCATTTAATTTTTTGTGTTTAAATTCTTTTTGTAATTTCTCTTGACTGTTAATCCTATTGTGATCTACATTGCTGTGATCTTTTTCCAACTTGTCACCTCTACCACCTGATTCACTAACACTACTACTGCTTGCACTACTGTGATCTTCTACATCCTCATCGACATCGCGAAAATGGTTCTCATCATTTTTTAAATCTCTTAATTGTAGATAAACTTTACCAAAATAATCTGGGAATACTATTACTCTGGGCGGGCAAAGTAAACTGATAGATGCATCTTCTGGCATTATTTTAAAACATGTAAAGATGCTGGACATTGAAGCTTGATGGAAACAAGCTCTCGTAATGTAGTAAAAAGGTTGTGAGGGCGGTATCTGTCTAATCCGTTCTTGTAGTAATGGAACAAAGCATTTCCATAGATTTTCAAAGTTTGACCTAGAAGATTTAGAATTGAACATTCTTACGTTGTAGTGGCTTGAAGTTGTACCATAAATAATGGCGTCATCATGTCTCCTGTTAAAATTATGGACCCATTTCTTACCCAATGAGATCCCATCCACTAACGATACTATGAAATCTCTAATGTGGGTCAGATTTAAAGTGTTACCTAGGGCATGGCACAAATGGTGTAGTTGATCTAATAGCGCCACCTCTTTTTCTGGTGATAATTTCATCTGTTGACTATGAGCCCTTGAAGAAACCGAATAGGCGGGACCCATGTAGATACGTCCATCACTCACTTGAGGATCTACAGATTTGTTCTTTAACCTGTCATAAAGTGTTGATTTTGGCACTTGAAAGAACATCGCTATTTGTCTAATAGAATGTTTCTTGATATTCTTATCAGCTGCAAATGCTTGCCTTTCACCTCTCATGAACTCTAAGGCCTGCTTAATACGATCTTCCTTATTAGTAGGTAGTGGTTCATTAAAGTTTTCACCCCATGTATCCTGTACAGACGCTACTGCAGCTGCAGCTGCACTCAAAGATTGGTCAGTAACAGTAGTTACCAACGGCCTTTTATCAGAATTTTGATTTGGGTCGTCATTTCTTTCAGGCTGTCGATGCGTATCAAATGGTGAATCTATCGGTAGCTTAAGAACTCGATCAGCTGTTGTGGTATCCATCATCCCCTTGAGCTCTTTAATTTGATTATTCGCTGCCCTAGAAGTTCAGTACTAAGTTTTTAAACTTTATGTTTCCTACGCGAGCGAAGTATAAGGATGAGATAATGATAATAGTAGTAGTAGTATTATTATTACAAAGATTAAAATACAAACTATACACAGAATTAAACATAAGAGACGTAAATAATATTAGCATTGTATGTTGGAGTAACTCATCGTTATCGTTTAGCCGATTAAACGCTAGAGTCTCTACCTAAGAAGTACACTTTGCACCAATCCATGGCAACCAAGACTCTGTTGCGGAAAGAAAGACACATGGCGAGATAAGCGCTCTTCCAGAACAAAAATGTGAAAGAGCCGGCCAATTTGTATTGGGATTGACCGAAGGAAACATCAGCAATAGCTTTCTCCTTACCGATGTATGCTAGAGCACCCATGTGGTTGTATTTGAAGTGTTCAAAATCACCTTGTAATTTGTCTAGACGAGATTCTAACATCTGTTTGTCTTCTTCAGCAGCTTGTGCGATTTGCCATTTTAGCTGGTCTACTCCGTGGATTTTCTTGAGGGCCTTTGCCAAGTATTCACCTTCTTGATGAGCCACCTGAGCTGTTGGGAAAAGACCTGGGTAGAAAGTGCAATCACCAATGGCAAAAATAGAATCCTCGGCACCCAATAACTGTAATTTCTCATTGATTAATAAACCACGTCTTGAGTCCTGCGGTTCTAATTTGTTCATCAGGTTCTTGGTCACATCGCGAGGAGCATTACCAGTAGCCCAAACTAAGACACCGTAAGGGACTTCAATCATCTCATCTCCACATTTAGCTCTGATGTGAGTCTTATCAACACTTTTAACCATTGTATTCAACCATAAATCGATCTTTTCTTGCTTAAACAAGTCCTGAGCGTATTCCACCAATGATCTATCAAACATGTTTAAAATGTTAGGTAGAGCTTCCGCCAAAGTGACTTTAATTTCCTTAGACAAACCGGGCATCCATTTTTTTAAATCTTGATCCACATAATCTTTCAATTCAGCTGCAAGTTCCACACCAGTGGGACCACCACCAACAACGACAAAAGTCAAAAGTCTTTGACGTTCAGGATCAGATGGTGATAAAGTAGCAGCTTTCTCGATGGCAGTCATAATTTTAACACGAATCTCTTGAGCGTCAGAGATTTCCTTTAAGAAAGATGCATTCTCATAAACACCTGGAGTATTGAAAGTAGTTGGTTGTGCACCAACACCGTAAACCAAATAATCATATTTCAAATCCAAAGTGTACTCTTGATCCTTGTTCACAGACTGGATCTTAACGGTTTTGTCCTGTGGGTCCACATCTAACGCTTCTGCTTCATAGTAATGAACTTCACCAGGCGCGCGTCTAGCAATACTTCTAATTGGTTCCACAATAGACTTTAATTCCACAGTCCCAACAGGGGTAGAAGGCAACAAAGGTGTAAATAAGAAGTAGTTACGAGGAGATACTAAAACCACATTGTAAAGAGAAGTATCCAGGTTTTTCAAAAGGGAGGCTGAACCCCAACCGGAACCTAGAATGACAATAGTCTTACGTGGGGAACCATCGGCAAAAGTAGCAGATTGTGCTACTTGTGGTAAAGGGTTAGATTCCCTGTAAAGCTCATAGGAAACGTATGCAGTACCTGCTAATGCACTGTAAAGGGCTGCGTGTAGTGCTAATTTACCACCTCTACGAAGAAGTGATGGTTTAGCACCCGCGGCGGCAGCGGCTTCAGCCGTCTTGCCGCTAGCGAAACATCTAGATTGTACAGTAGTCTTTAAGCTAGGACTTCTTCTAGCGAAGCCCGCCAACGATCTAAACATCTTATTCATCGTATCTCATCCCATAACTAAAACAGCATCTCATCGCTACTCTCATCGACCTTTCACCCAGAGGATGTCCTCTTTATATCATGGTTATGACCCGCACGGCTACAATTTGAGAGCAAGCAGCGGAGAGGGGGAATGGAAAACAGGAGGAACCAAAAAAAGAAACGATGGACGAGGAATAAGAAAAGAAAAAAGAAAAGCGGGCCGATTCGGCAACCAATATATAGACTGGGTTGATGAGTCATGCATACGGATATATTTAAATATAATGGGAGGAGCTCACGTAGGAATTGCGCGGGGCTTGTGGGATATTCGGAGTTGAGTAATTTCGATGTATTCGGAATTAAGGACACTGGTGTTTGGTTTCGAGAAAGGAAAGAGTCCGTAGTGGTGTTCAGATTTAAGTTGTAGGAAATAGCCGCCGAGAAATTAAAAGCGGGGTTGTTGGAAGGAGATGATGGTGTTGGGATGTTGCAAAACCAAGCGAGTTCAGATAGCCGACGAGTGCGGGGAAAGTAGGGATGTTCGATGGCGCAGAGACTTATAAAAGGGAACGAAACCGGGTGAATGAGTCTATCCTTCAACTGGTTACTTAGAAAGGCAAGTGAAATGTCAACTGCATGTATGAAATACCGGTGTGGGTCATAGGAGTAGTAGATAGTGTTAGACGGATAACGCTGAAATTGTACTTGCTTGGTCGGCGGTATAACTATGAAAGAGGTGGTATAGCCGCCAGCTTCCGGTAAAAATGCTAGAGGGTCAGCTACCACTAATAACAGCAAGATATGTGTGCTGTTCTCCCTGCAGAGAATGGTATTTCAAATACGGGTGTGCTTGTTGGTAGTAACAACGGGAACTCCGAATACCGATAAACGGAATGTGCTAATTTTCTGCAATGTTATTCAAAATTTGGGAGCCTTTTAGACAAGAATTCGTGTGTGTTAGGTCATGGCTTACTCAATCTAGCCACGGTCTAAGGGTTGACATTTTACAAATGCACTTATGTGTGAGCTCACGAGGTGGTATTCGAAGTTCTGTTGTATTATATTTGAAGTAAATGTGCCGATATCGGATTTTACTGTCTTAATTAAGTTTGAACATTTTAACCGATATTGCCTTTGTGCGTTTCGGTGCAATAGCTGCGGAGTTTTCGCTTAGTGACCTTCCGGTACAAAATAGGTTTGCCTAACTGGGTCATACTGTCGTGTTGGTGAGATCATCGATTGCACCCGTTCAACTAGTGTGTTACTAAGTGGATCTTCGAGCGTTGAGTACAGCATCGCACTAGGTGTGCCAGCGGGACTTGAGAACCATGACTTTTGTTTTTCTTTTTTTTGTTTTTTCGGCTCAGAGAAAATAAAGCGAGGAATATAGCAGTGAGAAACTTGAGAGCTAGCATGAGGGGAAATGAGCCGTGGAGCTACTAGAACGTTCGTAGATGAGGAACCCAAAGGTGAAAAGCGGTAGAGATCATTGATGACTTTTTTTTTTCTTTTTTTGCTAGTTTTTGCCAAACATTTGTGTTGGGTTCAGAAGGAACCATGGGAAGGCTTTAGAATCTAAGGCTAATTGGGTATAATAAAATAACATATCCGCGGGCTTGTAACTTCAACCGTCGAGGATTTGGTCAATCGCGTTCACACTAGTCTTAACTTCTCGATATTCTTTGACTGCACGCCTTAGTTGTATTTCACAAGGTTATTTTTCAGAGAGGAATTAGTGAAATCTTGTAATCAAGGAAAAAGATGTTTTTAGTGGACGATACCTCCCCATTGAATTGACTACGTCCCATTTTCTCCTGCTCTCGCATATTTGGTAGTTTGGTTGATCTCTATCGAGATTCCAAGACGGCTGTATGAGGGGGATGTATTTTCAGACGTGTTTACATCCAAGGACTTCTCTCTCATCAGCTGTTAGTGCTTCTTGGGTTGCTTCTTGCTCTTGTTTTCATTCACTTGTATCAACGTTACGAATTCAGATTCAGAGAACTGTCGATCTGTTGAGGGACGATTCTAGAGTGCTAGTATCTCACAACTTGTTCTGGTTAGGTAACAATGAGATGAGTCGTTAAGATATTAAGGTATTACTGAAATATGTCGTGTCTTTGATGTCTTCGAACTGAATCCATAGACCCACCTCCCTTCTGTTCTGTAGTATACCATCTACAAATATCTACTGTTGCTTGATTCCACATTTTTAGTCCTGGTAAAGTCTAATGATCAATTATCTGCCTAAAGAAAAAACTTGGAAACTCCATGCATTAGCATTCCTATTTTCTGACTTGCATACTCGACTTTTCACAGGCAATGCTCGATACTCGAATATATCTCTGACGCTTCGTTCCCAGTTGGTATTAAACGTCGGAGTGTCCCCATTAGGAAAGCGGCGACAGCGGATCGCTCAGATGAAATTACATACCTAAAAGAACTAACCGCCTTCCGGCATATATGTCCCTAACACTGGTATAGTAGCTAATATCTAGCGACGCATATTCCAAATTATTTGGTATATAAACTCCTGCCAGAACTGCGTTGAGAACTCTATTGGCTTGTGTCTCATCACAGCAGTCAATCACAACAGACAAAACAACAATTAAGATAAAAACAAAACAACAATTAAAAATGGCTAACGGTACAGTTTTATTAGTTCTTTATGAAGGTGGTAAACACGCAGTAGAGCAAGAGAGGCTATTGGGTGCTATTGAAAATGAACTGGGCATCAGAAAATTCATTGAATCCAATGGTTACCAATTATTGACCACCATTGATAAGGATCCTGAACCAACTTCAGCAGTAGACAGACATTTGGCAGATGCAGAGATTGTTATTACTACACCATTTTATCCTGCATACATTACTGAATCCAGAATTGCTCAGGCCCCCAATTTGAAATTGGCAATTACCGCTGGTGTAGGTTCCGATCATGTTGATTTGGACGCCGCTAATGAAAGGAAAATCACTGTAGCTGAAGTAACTGGTTCTAATGTGGTTTCAGTTGCTGAACACGTTTTGACCACCATTTTGGTTCTAATTAGAAACTACAACGGTGGTCATGATCAAGCTGTTACTGGAGAATGGGATATTGCTGGTGTAGCCAAGAATGAATATGATTTAGAGGATAAAGTTATTTCCACTGTCGGTGCAGGTAGAATTGGTTACAGAGTTTTGGAAAGACTCGTTGCATTTAATCCCAAGAAATTGTTGTACTACGACTACCAAGATTTACCAGTTGATGCTATTAAGAGATTGAACGATGTGAGTCAATTGCTTAACGGTAGAGGTGATATTGTGCAAAGAGTTGAAAAATTGGAAGATATGGTTTCTCAATCTGATGTTGTTACCATCAATGCGCCATTACACGAAGGTACCAAGGGTCTTTTCAACAAGGAATTGATCTCGTACATGAAAGACGGTGCTTACCTGGTAAATACCGCCAGAGGTGCCATCTGTGTGGCACAGGATGTCGCTGATGCTGTTAAATCTGGTAAATTAGCTGGTTATGGTGGTGATGTCTGGGATGTACAACCAGCACCAAAGAACCATCCATGGAGATCAATGAATAACAAGGATCAAGTTGGCAACGCTATGACTGTCCATATTAGCGGTACCTCATTGGATGCTCAACAAAGATACGCTGAAGGTGTGAAAAACATTCTAGAGAGCTACTTCACCAAGAAATTCGACTACCGCCCTCAGGATGTCATTGTAAAGGATGGTAAATACGCTACTAGAGCCTATGGTCAAAAGAAATGAATTTTTTTTGAAAACTTATAGCAGCTAATCCAAGCACTGATTTTATATGAGTTACTGTATATATATATATATCGCCCTTTTGGAATATGAATAGCCGCCGAAATTAATATCACATGAGTTTCGAAAATCCCCCATATACTTGAACGATATCACAATCTAATAGCTTTAAAGAATTGAGAGGCAGATTTATAGACTATAAAAGCGTAATGAGTTCAATTGCTAGATAAATCTACATTTTCTATCATTTTATTGTTTTGTTCTCTTGAAGAAGTTTTCAGTTGGCTCCTCATACTTGCGGTGCAAAGGACCTCAACAACTATATTTTATTAAACAATTTCTTTGAATTATTCCGGTTCAAATCATATAAACAGCTAAATTATCTAATTGATAGCGGTTAAGCCAGGAACACCAATATCCATTCCTTCATATTCTTTCTTACTATCCAACATTTTTCAATGCTTCACGACAGAGCGATTACATAGTCCAATAATAAATTTAAGCGCTATAAATCAATAACTTTAGACAGAATATATTGCAATTCTAGAGAGCTATGATCTCCTATTGGCGGCTAATCTTGCGATACCATACCTCTTGCATTAAACGATTGCACACATATTACCCGCACATAATTTTCTCTTGTTGCCACCCAGTCATCTTACTACGAATGTCCAATACGATTTACACTCTCGAACTTAACCAAACACTACATAAGGTGTGCAGAGTACAGTACCAGACAACTTCCAGGGATCATTAGGTTAAAATGGCCAGAGGCAACCAAAGAGAATTAGCACGTCAGAAAAACTTGAAGAAACAACAAGAAGCCGCTAAGGGTTCGAAGAAAGGTGGTGATCCTAAGAAGCGTATGGAAAGTGATGCTGATATCTTGAGACAGAAGCAAGCAGCTGCAGACGCTCGTAAGGAGGCTGAACGTTTAGCTCAAATGAAAAATCAACGTAAATAGAAATTGTTTTTTAGGTGAAATTGTAGTTATTGATCTTTTAATAGTAGTATACAGTTAGTAGTAATTGCAGTAATTGTAGTGAAAAGTAAAATTAAGCTGCAAGCATATGTTCTTTAGCTTCTGCTGCCTTTTCGACTTCATACTTGAAATCGTAATAACTCTTTTCAAAATGATGTATACGTACGAAACCATCTTCCGCACCTGAAGTATATGAAGTTCCCTGAGGATTAACTGCAACACAGTTTAATGGACCAAAGTGACCTCTTACTCTACCCACTTCTTCTTCAAAAATCTTATGATAAAAACGAGCTTCAAATTTACCCTCTCTAGCGGCAGTTGTTGTAACATCACGAGCAGCTTGACCACCACCTAGAATGACAAAGTCTTTTAGAGGTGTGATGCAAGCACTGTTTAATGGACAATCAGCCTCATACTTCTTCAAAACTTGTAATTGATCCACATCAACAATATAAGAGTTTGAATCTCTTGAAGATGTGATAAAATAGGAACGGTCTGGTGAAAATTGGATGTCACTTACGTTACCCTTATGCAAAGGTAATGATCCACAGAATTCGTAATTCTTTGTAGTATCATACTTACTGATACTACCATCCTTATGTCCCACAAGGATATATTTACCTTCAGAAGACCAACCTGCAACTTGGGCTGCCGCAAGACCTTCATGGGTTTCAATACGTGCCACTGGTTCTTCCACGAATTCTAAGACTTGGTGAGTCTTTGGATCTCTTTTAATCTCATAAATATTGACAGACCCCACATATTTCATAACATCATCTAAAATGGCTAAAACGTAACGACCACATGGTGAGAATTCAACCCATTTAACTGGAACTGGGGATTTCCATGTATGAACAGTTTTACCGTCACTTACATTCCAAACTTTAACACTGTAATCGGCACTACCTGTTGTACATAGTTGTGTATATTGGTCAACATCAATAGACCAGATAGAACCTTGGTGACCCTCTAACGTACCTAATCTCTCACCGTTAATTGAAAACCACACACTGGCAACATTATCCTTCGAACATGAAAATACTAAATCACCTTCACGATTGTACTTCACTTGGGTAATGGGACGTTCATGCCCCACTAACATAATAGGTCTCATGGCGATTTAAATTGATTTTTGGTACTATTTTAATAGACTCTTCAGAGCTATATAGGCGTACTCATCTCTGTATTGTAGGTAATACCTTTGAATAATACTTGAAAATTTTTTTCAAATCGATCGAAATACGTGCGGGTAACCACACCGATAAAAGAATAATAATGATAATATTCAAAAATTAATATTCAAAATATTAGAAGGTTGGAACGTAATGTTGAATGGTTTTCATAACTTTCAAAATGGTTTGTAAATTTTTCTGATTTTTCCACAATTTTTTTCTGTCCAAATAGTGGAATAATGGGCAATTTAGCACTGATAATAGAATTATTTGAAAAATGGTTTAAAATACGTAGGAATGAGATTCTTCATAATTCGAAAGACAGATAGAGGGGATGATCCAATCAATCAATTTTAGTTATACATCTACTTACTTTCAATTTTTTTGACGAGGTATAGTGATCCACAATTCTTCAATTCCTTCGATTTTTCTCCCAAAAAATTTGGTCTTTTATAAAATTCCCATAGCTGATATTCTCTCTAACAGACATGCTTTAGTTCACCACGTTCTGGTACGAATTCTCCCAAAGTTAAATTCAATTTACGGTTGAATTGCTCGAACAAAAACCCTAAACATGAATCGGTAATTTCTGCATCGTATCTGCCCTTACTAGATTCATCACGAATGAAGGCATGTTGAGCAGCATGAACCTCCAGAAAACTGAATGCAACTCCAGATTTTCTCAACTGGTCTCTAATCAAATCGCGACCCTCTGGTGGAACATGAGTATCCCAAGTACCAAAGATTAACACCAATTCCTGGTCCGCATTTGCCTCTTGTGAAACTCTTTGTAAAGTATCGTCATTTTTACCCAATCCAAGTGTCTTGGAGTGAACATCTGTGGGGAAGAAGCATGTTGCACATGTAACCCTCTTGTCCAATAGCGCCCTAAAGGCTAAGTGACCACCAAGGCACATACCAGTGGCACCAATTCTACCACCAAATTGTGGCAGTCTGTAAAGCAAATCAACACAGAGTCTGTTATCCTCATCGTAGGACTCAAGAGGTTTCTTAATCTTGTATTCATTACCATCATCGGTACCCTTAGCATCATAGGCAAGTGGACCAGGTGAAACGAAATTGTGATAGATGTCGGGAGCTGCTACTACGTAGCCCTTTGATGCAATTTTTTGAGCAAATCGACGAACAGGTCCAGTTACTTGGTAAATTTCACTGTATAAAACAACACCAGGGAATTTAGCATGAGGATATCCATGAACCTTAGGGGTGAAAATATAGACACGTAAATCAGTGCCATAAGACGTTTTAACGTCTTCAAAAGTTTCTGTGATCAACATTTCGACTTTTGCCTGTGTATTTTTGGTGGGCTTTTTTGAGATGATTTATTGACATATTTACAAAAGGTGTCTCTTATTATACACTCTTACTCGAATGACAAAACAACGAATGCAGTGCCTTAGGCGTAACTAAGAAGGGACAAAGGTGCAGGATCCAAGTCAATGATGGATCGTATTGTCATCACCATATTTGGCAGAACCCAAATCATCAGACGCCAATTGCTAAGAACCCATCTGCTGCTGCTGTGAGACCTGGGTTCATCTATATCTATACCTATGAGCACATGTACCATTCATTGGTAACAAGAAGTGTAGCAGACATCGATTGGCTATATTTGGACGAATCAATACTTAGTGCTCGCGGCAAAAGGCGTCATTGGTCAAGTAACGATCAGATTCTTTGCAAAATTGGCATGACTACTAGATCAAGTGTCAATACTAGATTGCTAGAATGGCAGAATACTTGTAAACATCCAGTAATAAACTTGACACCTGAAAGAATACATTTGCTGTACGAATCTGGTCGAAATTCCAGGACTTTGACCAAAATTCTGAGTAAATTATCCCTAAATGGATCCAAAGTACGGCCATCCAATCCAAAATTGCAAACCTATAATAATGGTGGGTTCTACACAAACGGCAAAGGTCCCAAAACACTCGCTATGATTGAAAATACTATCCACAGGCAACTCTGGCAGCGATACGGTCAAGGATTAATTTGGTGCTATGGTTGTGATCCCGAAGGTCATACCAGGCATAAGGAATGGTTCAGAGTTCCAATAAAGGACTTACCATTGCTAGCAAGATACATTGATAGGGTATGTGGTGGATGACCGGGGCAGTAGTGCTATTTTACAATAATCAATGCATATAATTACATAACAGAGGCGTTTGATAAGAAAAATTTACGATCTTGGTATCGAAACAATCCTAAAAATCTAGCCGTCTAAATCCCATCATTTTAAAATTCCTCGAAATACTATTTTATATAGCTATTATCCATTACCTCTCATCGATCTCGTTATTTTAATTAAAAAGTGACGGATCTCGGTATCCCACACCATGAAATATAAAAACTTTGAACGGTAAACAACTATTCTAACTAAGTATCTTCACGAAAGAAACAACTCGTAGAACTATAGTCTATAAGATTCAAATTCGCAATGGGAGTAAATACCACACCTAAATTTAAAGAGAGGAACAGTAACTCGTTTCGCAAGTTGCAGAAGTCCCAGGGTAAGTCGCAAGAACCGGAACCGATCAAGTCCAATTTAAAGCTGAATTCGACAGCACATATGAAGTTTGCCGCCCTGCCAGATAGAGAAGCGGAAAATTCGAAGCAACCATTTTCACCTATTATCGACGTTAAGTTTTCACCAAGACCATCTGAGAGTTCAGGGGCATCGGCGGCTAAACCTTTATCACTCAAGGAGCAGATCAAGACTTTAGAACCAATTAACGAGATACCAAACGAGAAAGTTGAAAAATTGGCTGATTCCATTAAAGGACCGTTTACAGAATCTGAAGTACAAGAACTTTTGTTGAGTTATACTTATACTAGTGGTATGATTGATGGCGGTGGATCAGGCTCTACAGTTGCCGGCAAACGCGGAGCTTATCTAAAGTCACAGCTTCGCAAAAAATGGACTTCAGTGGCCCTAAAAGCTGTTGATTCGATCGACAAACTGCAATCAAAATTATACGAGTATTTTTGGTTAGGTGCCATTTATTTGAACGTTTGGTTCCCTAAATTAACTTCATTCGTCAGGTATGTGCTTGATTGCTCATAAAATTATTCAAACCTCGATTAGACTTATTTTACTAACTACTGTCTACATGAATGGGATGGAGATAATTTGACGTGATCGATGCCTATAAGTGTTTCAGCCGCACGACGCAAAAACAATATGGGTATACAAGGCACGTATCACTAGAATTTTTCCTTCCCTAATATTTATTACAGTGATTTATTTGCAGCAAATTCCGGAATATCGTCATTCACTGGCAATTACGTTTTACCATCTTGTCAAAGATCAGCAGGTTTAGTTAGAAGCGGGTTCGTCAAATTGGTGACAAGATTTCAAAAGAAACCTTATTCTACGACTTTTATTGTAATTGTGGTGGCAATAAACTCGGTACCTCTCTTCATTTTCATTACACTCATGGCAACACTTTCGTCTGTCTATTTTTTAATCTATTTTGTGTCATTTTTGGCCATTGCAGCTGTCGCCAGTTTCTTTATCATACCGCTATTAGGAATATCATTCCTATTTGCATCAGCAGTGGTAGTATTTGGGTTTCTAAGTGATATTACATTTAAATTTGCCCAATCATTATACATTAAGACTGATCACCGTCTAAAATCTACTTTGAGCAAGATGGGTAATCAAAAAAAGGGTACTAACAATTCGCAGGCTGGTAATTCACCACCACCAACACCACAACCATCAGTGGAACCACAATTAGGACCCAATGCCAATGTTTGGGATGCGCCCGGTGCTGAAACCAGTACTACAAGCGCTATCGCTCGTTCACTGGAGGCGCGAGAAGACGTGCGGGTAACAAACTAGAGCATTGGTTCATTGGACACGTTCATCCAAAGACCAAATGTGCCTTTATATTATCATTATAAACATATTTGAATTGAATTATAATAGTAAAAAAAAAGGGAAAATAAGCACAATCGCTAAGAAGTGAGCTTTCAGTAGATTTTTTTTTTTTATCCAAAGCTCTGATGAAATTTTTGAAAGCCCTAGGTCTACTTGCTTTGGCTTCATGGGGTCAAGCCTTGACCATCAAGGATGCCAATTTTGCCTTCCCCGATACTGATACAAGAGGGATTATGGTGGGACCTATTGATCATGAAACGAAGAAATTGAATAAACCATTGACTTTGGATACTTTAGACCAAACTGTAGAATTGAATTTTGCTTCAGATTCAAGACTTACACAAGCAACTCTTTTGTTAGGTTTACCAGATCGTGGACTAGAACAAGCCATCCAAGCAACTTTA
Source organism: Zygosaccharomyces rouxii (assembly GCF_000026365.1). Lineage (NCBI taxonomy): Eukaryota > Fungi > Ascomycota > Saccharomycetes > Saccharomycetales > Saccharomycetaceae > Zygosaccharomyces > Zygosaccharomyces rouxii. The sequence goes on along the minus strand of NC_012990.1, from coordinate 651,316 downwards.
ACCGAGAATCAAGGTTTGCTTCTTTACAGAGTCAGAATTCCAATAAATCAACTTTCCCAACATTTGTTGCATCTAGCCGTGAATGAAAAGCAACTGTTAGCAGGATCGCTGGTGTTAGCTAATGAAGACGAAGGATTCTTACTGTCCCTATTCGATATTAAATTGGATGTTAATGAAACTGCATTTGAATACGTCAAGCCTGAGAGATTGGAGGCAAAACCAGAAATTCATCACGTATTCAATGCTGAACCTCAGACCGTTCCTTGGTCATTTGCTCAAATCTTTTCATTTCTAATTGTATTAGTCACATTTGGATTAGTCGTTAGCTGGATGAGTGCTGGTGCTTTGACATGGAGCGGTTTGCCAAAGGGTTTGAACACAATTTATTTCTTGGCATTTGTCGGTTCAGTTATCGGATTCGAATTTATCTTTGTCCGCTACTATACCGGTACTAGCATCTTTGAAACTTTGAGATGCACCTTCCTTTTGTCAATTCCATCTTTATGGTTAGGTACCCACTTTCTAAGAAGCTGGGGCAAAGAATTGCGTTAATCAATTGCTAATACTACTAGTAAACTACTGTATAGAAAAAAGAAATAGAGAAACGTCAATCTTCATTTACAAAACTGTTGCCGATTTTTCTAAATCCCCAGAAATTGCCTTTGGATCCACTCCAGAAGGGTTGATTAAAATCATTAGCGGCCACTATCTTACCTCTTATTAGCCCCATAGGCAAGGAATTATAAGTCCTTGAATCTAAAGAATGTGAAAGGTTGTCTCCTGTAACCCAAACATGACCCTTTGGAACTTTAATATATGTATTAAAGTTTTCGTCCTCATCAATTTCGTCTACATCACTCGGTAGTCTATCTAGTTGAGTACCCATACTTGGATCTACTAATATGACATCTCCTGGCATACCAGTTATCCTTTTGCAGACTCTATGATCTGGATCACTTGGTTTAACTGCTACTATACAATCCCCCATCTTACAATTCTTACCATCCTTATATTTCTTAAAGGCATGTACGTAGTCATTAGAGGCAGCTAGTGTTGGTAACATCGACTCACCTCTTGTCTCTGTAAATTCATAGACATAGGTATGTATTATGTGAACAAAGCATACAGCCCTAACAGCATAGGATCCAGTCTTCAACCAGGCTTGTATAGTGGAATTCATCGACGTACTTTACTTCGTTTAGTTGTATTTCAGTTTTCACGAAAGGTTTAATCGATAACTAACCTTAATACTGTATACAAAATACTATTCACTGTTTCCACTTAGATACCATATTACTGAATCTACAGCTACCAGAGGCACTCACTTTAAAAGCGGTTAGAGGTGAATCGTCTATTCTTAGTAGTACGTCACCTTTCCTACCGTCATGTAGACAGTCGATGAGTTGTTGAGATAGACAAGATGTCGATTGATTCCATATAAGGTAATCCTTACTGAATGGCAGAAAGACTAATAGAGTCTTATAATGGACTTTTTTGTGTCTACTGGATTTTAACTCAGAAGTCAATGAATCGTGGAATTGATTGAGGGCGGCCTTAGAAGAGACGTAATGAGATGCCTGTTCTGGGACGTTTAAAGTCAAGATAGAACTTAAATTGACCAGATAATAGTCTTGACTTTTATTTCCAGTCAAACAAACACTTTGAGGGACCAATTGCTCGAGGAAGAACTTTGTGGCAATCATTACATTCGTCAAATTGGCCGCTACACATTCTTTGAACTGATCGATCGATTCATCTAGAGGACTCAAAGGCTCTTCCATTTGATAGACACTTTTGAAATCCCTTTGTACATTATTAATCAGAATGGTAATCGGTTGGACCAGAGATTTTACCGCTTGCATGGCTTCTTGCACACTGTGGGTTTCTGCAAAGCTCTTACAAGGAATAAATGTATAGCATTTGCCCATTAGCGGGATACTAGTGTCCTGTGTGTCCACATTAATCACTTTTATCTCGTTTTGACACAATTGTGTACATATGTCTTTACCTAGACCGTTGGAACCGCCTAGGATGAGAACTGTATCAGTAGATTCTAGTTTCTTTCCACTTCCAACGATACCATAAATTAAATTGGCAAACTTATACAACTTTTGAGAGATCATAGTCTTTGGTTTACTTATTGTGTCGTTATCATTGATGGTGAAGGCGACATTAATATTGAAAATATCGATTATACTATATGTACATAAAATATTCGAAAATGCATAGTCAAACTATGTTAGAGAATTTAGAAATAAGAGTTATCGTATCGATTCGACAGAAGAGGTAGAATTAAGATAAAATCAGACAACATCTTCTGGAAGCTTTTGAATAAATCATTTTGCAAGTACAAGTAAAAATGCAATAACTTACAAAATAAAATGCGTGTAGCAAATTCAAAGGTATCTTAAAATACTTGACAATTTCAAGAATATTACAAAATATATTAAAACAGCTATGATGCTGGTTCCTTTCGTAAAGTATTAGTGTGTCGTCGTTTCCTCATTGGTATTTTCTGTCATTGACACCGCGCTCAACAATGGTATTAAACCAACACCTTAACCATAACTATCAAGAAGCATCGTAAACTATTAAGATATTTGGAAAGCTGATAATGGGTTCTTCAGCTACTGAACAACGTAAGCTGCTCAAGCAGCTAATGGGCAGGGACCCTAACAAAATTCAAAATAGGCCCAGTTACGGTTACAAACGGAGAGACCTCGGACTATACGATCCAAAGATCTGTAAATCGTACCTGGTTGGTGAATGTCCCTACGATTTGTTTCAAGGAACTAAGCAGAGTATGGGTAGATGTCCACAAATCCATTTAGCTAAACACAAGTTGCAATATGAGAGGGAGAGAAAACGCGGTAAACAATTCCCAGAATTCGAACAAGAGTACTATGCTATCTTACACAAGTTCATTTACGATTGTAATGGCCAAGTTGCTATAGCACTAAAGAAATTGGAACATACTCCAGAGGAACGCGCTAGGATTCAAGAAGTGACTTCAGAACTAGATGTCTTGGACAGTAGAATTGGACTCATGATTCAGGAGATAGAATCTCTGATTAGAGCTAACGAAGTGTCACAAGCTATGATTCAAGCCAGAAATTTACAGGAATTACAATCCAAGAGGGTAGAAGTGGGTAAGAAAGTAAAAAACATGACGGAAAATGTTGGCCAGAGTGCTCAACAGAAACTTCAAGTCTGTGAAGTATGTGGTGCATATCTTTCGAGATTGGATACCGATAGAAGATTAGCGGATCATTTCATGGGTAAAATTCATTTAGGATACGTCAAAATGAGAAGTGAATTGGACTCAATGGATCAACGATTGAAGAACTCATAAGTCTATGACGACGTACCATGAGCGTTACCCTGAACAAGAAAGGCTTATGTGATATGGAAGATCTTAACGGGCTCGATAGAACCAACGAAGTATACAAACAGTTGGATAATTTCGAGAGGCCTGGTAGTTCCCATAATCATAATGAGTAAAGTTATCAACCGTGCCGTTACATTTATCAATAACAAAACTCCTGCGACGATTACTACCAAGGAACTTGATTTGGATCGCTGCTTCAAGGATACGGAAATTGTCATTAAGATCCATGCCGCTTCTCTGAACCCTATCGATGTAATGGTTCATAACCTTGCATTTAAACTACCGTTTAATTCTAGCCCCAAGACTTTTTCTCGAGACTATGCTGGTGTTATTGTAAAAGCAGGTGATAAAGTAGATCCCGAATGGAAAATCAATGACAGAGTTGTAGGAAATTTCGCTCACATATATGGTGAACAAGGTACGTTAAGTGACTATTTGATTTTAGATCCAAGTGTGCAGAAGGCTATTGCTCACATTCACGATACCACCAAATTGGACACCAAATACGATCCTTTCACCTTAAACGCCGCATGGCCATTAGTGTTTGGTACTGCTCACACGGCACTATTTGATTATGGCCAAAAACTGGGTCCTGATTCCAAAATTTTGGTCATTGGTGCGTCTACTTCAGTGTCTTATGCATTGGTCCACATAGCCAAGAATGTTTTAAATGTAGGGACCGTCGTTGGTATTTGTTCAAGTCAATCTTTTGAACACAATAAAGCTGCTGGCTTCGATCATTTGGTTCCTTACGATCAGGGCCCTTTGACCGAAGAAGTGGGTAAACTGCTAGTGGGCACTTTGAGAAATGAAAAGTTCGACCTAATCTTTGATTCTGTCGGTAACAATGATTTCTTCCCTGTCATGGACAAATTTTTGAAGCCCAAATCTGAGAATTCATACTACATTAGCATTTCCGGTGATTACAAGAACAATTTCAACAAACATCCATTTAACATATCAAGCGCTCGTTCTTTATTCAGGGCAGCTAACCCCTTCAGAGGTTACAACTACGCACTCGAGACGCTGCCCTGTAAAAGAGAGTACATGGATCTAGGTGCCAAATTAATTGCAGATGGCAAGTATGCTCCCAAGATTGATTCCGTCTACAATTTCGATGATTATCAAAAGGCCATGGACAGGTTAAAGTCTAACAAGGCTAAAGGTAAGGTGGTTATAAAAATCAATGGAGAAAAATGATTCAATTGAAATAAATATTGTTAGTGAAAACCTATTTTTATTTTTATTCTTGTATAATTTCAATGCTAAGTTCCTCTATTATTTCATTACCCGAAATTTTTCATTTAATATGCAATATAGAAGAATCAAACGTAAAGTATTCAAGACAATTTCGACATCGTGAAAACAGGTGGAAAAGGGCTTGAATCTGCGATCTGCCTAGGTTGTATCAATTATTAGCTTGCACTAATGTTTGCCACACAAAACCCAAGTGCAAACGGTAGTAGATTTGCCAATGTTTCAGTGAATTTCCCACAACAACAACCTCAGCAACTACAACAACAAAATCCATATCAACCTTTAAATCCAACTACAACCTCTCAGCAACAACCCCAGTCACTTCTAAGTGTAAGTGGTAGCTCTACAAACGGATTACAGACCCAAAGAGAACCAGAATGGTTCAACAATCCAAAGAAAAGGGCTATTCCACAATCGATAGTTAAGAGAACCACCAAGAGATCCCCATCTGCAGATTCTTCACAAGCAGATAACGACAGTGGTTCATCTACAGTACGCTCTGGGTTTAACAGTATTGCATTTGGTACAAAGAGAAATGCTGGTGGATTTCAATCTTCACAAATTGCCAAACCTACAACTAACGTTGAAAAGAATACTGGCATTCTAATAGATTCTAATGAGGCTCCACCAAGTATATCGCTTTACGATTGGCAAAGGGAAGATGAATTCGGTACTACTTTACCACAATTGAATTCTAATTCGCTTTTACCCAATGACACTCAAGTTGCATCTCAGTCTTCATCATCTAGCATTAAAAAAGGTATCAGCACTGGTACTGAATTCAATGCATTTGATAAAGGTTCGGTTGCGAAAACCAACACTCAAATCAGACCTGAGAGTGGTGGTAATGATGTTGGTGAAAATTTAGGACAAACTCATAATGAAAGTGCAGTTATTGTATTTGGATATCCAGAATCGATTTCAAATTTGATAATTACTCATTTCTCTAAATTTGGCTACATTCTAGAAGATTTTGAAGTGCTAAGAAGTTCATCTGGTATAAATACTGCAACTCTAAGACTTCACGGTTCAAAACCAGGTAGAAAATATCCAATTTTTACTGGTGACGGTTGGGTAAAACTAACTTATGATTCGCCGCCTTCAGCTTTGCGTGCTTTAGAAGAGAACGGCCTTGTTTACGGGGGATCTCTAATTGGTTGCGTTCCTTACAACAAAAGAGCAGTGGAACAATTGGCTTCTTGTAAGATTGAAAAGGAAGATGATATTGGCAATTTGAACTTTTCCGTAGCTCCCTCAACTTTAGCTGACAATGGTCCTGATGTATTTGAAAATGGTGAAGATGTATCAAGTGTAACTAGCCCTCAACAATTTGTCAATGGTAAGCAAGATAGAAAAGGTCTTTCACCAACGAAGAATACTGCCAACAATCTACTAGATCATTCTAAAGTCGCACACCCTACGCGAAGACTCGATATCAAAGATGGAAAATCTCTGTTTGTTCATAACGGCGCCGCTGACAATCATTACTTTTTAAGAAGTCTTGAGCAAAAGATGCGACAACAGGAGGAGAATAACCGGAAACAATCTAGTGTTTTGCATAAGGTGAATAATTGGCTATTTGGCTGGAACGAATTGTAATCCCGTCCAATTTACTCTTAACTATATGTTGTGTTCTAATTAATTTCTATACAGAACTTTGAAAACTAATATTTAAGCATCCGAATCCCCATTATGCCTCCTTATGGGGCTTTGAGAATCAGAAGATCGATCCAACGATTTGAAGTTCTCAATGGGTTGTCGTAATGGACTCCTAGAATTGCCTCTGTGGAATAATTCTTCCCGTTCTCCTAAAGAAGGCCTTGTGTTTAGGAATGGAGATCTATCAGGTCTCATTAACGGTGTCGACATTCCAGATGTCGATGACACTAACGGCGAATATTGACCAGGACGGGGACTTATTCTCGAAGGATGGTACCTCGTCGGGCTTACTTCTCTGCTGTGAAAGTAAGGACGATGCGCTACATCCCTCATGATCATATTTCTCTGATACCAATATGGATCCCTGTGAAGTAAATCCCCAGCAGCATAGGGCGCTGTCCTTATCACATTGTGTGTAGTTCCCTCTGTCTGTAAATCCTCAAATTCTTTGGTTGATGGGTTAAAGGTTTCTGTTATCAATTCTCCTGTTAGAGAATGTGTTTGGAAAATGTGAGATCTGTTTGTAGTCAATGCAGGATAAAATTTAACCATTCCATCACCATGGGGTGTGCAGTCTATAGCAACATCTTGAACCTTTTTAGACATTCGAGGTTTAACAAACTTAGCTTCTACTTCAGCTAGATTTGCGCTGGCAATGACGGATTCATGCACAAGCCTGTTGCCGTAACAATCAATTACTAAACGGTGAAGAACCCACTGATGGACGATCACCGCGATCAAAGTAAGGAATGAAACTTCTGTAAACAATAGAAAGACGACGGCCGTAGGGGCAAAGGAGACGAAAAGCATGGTTATGAATTGCGAAGGTGTCCATTTGAATAATTTATAATGTATATCACCATCGTCATCATCCCTATCATCAGTACTCCCCTCTTTATCCTTAGTTCCATTCCAAAAATACCGTAGGGAGGACCATAGAGATCCATCATCATCATCCTGTCCCAATTTTTGTAAAGAAGCCTTAGTAACGTTCCTCAGATGAGGTCCCTTTTTCAAATAAAATAGACAATACATCTTAAAATTCCCCCAAAAAAATTTATAGGTAATGAAACCATTGGTAAATGTGAGAAGCACAATACAAATATCGAAAAATTTTCCCAACCTTCCCAAAAACCTGTAGTATACGTTCCCAACGGATTGATTTTTATCATTGGTGAAATGGTACAAATACTCATATTTCTTCAACATCTCAGATTTCGAAAGATCAAAGTGGTCAGTTTTCTCATTAATCCTACTCAAATTGGGCTTAATCAAACTCAATTGAAGTAATCTGACCACATAAAATGCAAAAGTAAAAAAATTTCCCAAAGGTTGAGCCAATGTAATAGACTTAGAATCCCAATCAATAGTCTCTATAGCCTCATTTAAAGCGATATTCCAATCAGAAGGATGTGTGTTGAAGAGTCCTAGAAATACACTAAACCAACCACGGTTATCACCATCAACTCTATCGAATCCATCATCTTCGGGCAACAAATCAGCTGTATTCACAGAGACAGAGACGTCTTTCGAAATACGCAGTGACATGGACAAAATGAACACCTCCAAATCCAAATCTAGCTCCAAATGACAATCCTTTTTTTTTTCAATTACTTTTCCCTTTAGACTGATGGTGAAGTCGTAGTACCTTTAGAGATTGATGAGCTTTGAGGACCCTTTAACAATAACGTCCGTCGATCATGATTTTCTTAGAGGAACCGATACACATAGTGAAATGAGATGAACTCAAATCTGTTTCAGGTCCATCAAAATCGATTACTAGGATATATTGAGCTGGTCCCGTAGATTTCCAGTCATCAATTACCATACCACCTGGAGCTGGAGGTTGGGAAAATTGTGCACTGCGAAGGGGGTTACCACATTTATCGCAGACAGCCAAACGCATTCTCATCAATGATGAGAACGTTGGGGGAACCACACGTATGAAACAGGTAGTATTTGTCGATGTAGCAAACGGGATTAGTACTTTGTTCTTTGTACAAGGTATTTTCCTTTCCAATTGGAACGGCAGACCACCAAATTGCATATAAATTTGTTTAATCTGAATATGGGGCAATAATAATTGATCATCACTTGGTGATACTTGTAATCTATAAGAGTGCTCTGATTTGTTGGAGTAAGAAGAGCACACCAATTTGTAAGGAACATTGGTCGAGAGTAGAACGAAAGACTTGTCGTACCTCTGCTGAGTATAGTTGGGATCTGCAAAAATGGGCTTTTGCAAAGAATGGTCTTTCAGATGGTATAATTGAAGATTCACCATATCTTGACAGTTTTCCGAGAGTAGCTGCAAGTTTAGGGGAAACTGTCTAGCCTCAGAATGAACAATTTCTAATTGGAAAGTGGGATTTTTGTAGTAGAATGGCGATCCCATGTAGCATTGTTCTAAATTATTGGCTTTACATTCTAAAATCTTGGTACATTTGTCCGCGCTCCATCTGACTATGTTTACTGAAGAAGAATTTGAATAAAGGTGGATTGTAAATGCATTGCTTTTAGAAGAATGACAAAAGAATCTTTTGGTCGATCTAGGGCTCAATTTCAATTTTAAAAGTTGTAACCCGATGTCACAGGCTCCTTCATGAGGCGCCCCCGCCGAAGATAAAACATCTCTGGGTAATTCCTGTAGATAGGCTATGGATTTCTCCGATTGCAAGTGAGACTCTAATAGTAACCAGACGTCTTGCTCAGAGTCTGAACCATTTTCCAGAAGAAATAATTGCTTATTCATTGCAGTATTAAATTTATCACATTTTGCAAAATTGTAAAAAAACTCTAGAGTTTTCTCAAATGCAAACAGCTTGTCTGTACACCAATTGACGTATAACTGCTCGTAATTTTCAATGAAATCCTCTAAAGCTGTTTGTAGATGTAGATATGGATCAAGGGGATCCTGCAAAACTGCTATTCCCTGACGTAGATCTACATCAATCACTGGATAATCGTGGTTTCTTATAAGAGGCGCATCAAGGTTGGTTGCTTGCTGACCAGTTCCTAGCGCTAACAAACAACTACCAGTTTTGAAACAGCTAACGGCCTCTTGAATTGAAGAGATATTGTCTGTAGATTTCACTTCTGGAACGTAACCAGTTAACAAAAATGTATCCACCGCAGTATTTGATCCAGTCGTAGCATAAGAGCCAGATTTAACCTGTAGGTAAGCCATCTCCACAATTTTATCCATTATCTTGTCACTTAGGAGACTCAATTGGTAGCCTTCATCATTTGTGGGCACTTTCGAAGTATCCACAGACACAAGCCGTCGGTCACAACCGTTAAAATGCAAATTGACGTGGTACAGATGATCATTGACTTGTTTAATTCTTGGGAAAGGAACCCTTTGATTCTTTATGCTTATCAAAGAAGCTACAAAGGAGCAATCTTCTAAATCTCGACACTGTGAAAGACCCAAAACTTCTAAGTCACCTTTCAAATGTCTTTCATAACAGTAGTGAACATTTGTATTCGAGAGACTTAAATCATTGTTCCAAGGTAAGGGACCCGCTATATCAACAGCCAGTGGGGGATAAAGTCTATCACGAAGTTTAGAAGTCAACCAGAGCAATTTTTGTTTGGGACTTAAATTGTCAGAGTCTTCTTTTAGGATTAAAACCGACTTTATCAGTTCCATATCATTACTCTTAGATGCCACCGAAATCAACCTATTGAGATCCTCCTCACGCCCTTGAAGACCATTACCTAAGTAAATCAAATGCCGTAATTCGTCCAAGAGCCTCCAATCATCCATTGGAATTCATATACCGCATTCTAAAACCTCTTAAAATGTTATAGTTGGTATGAGATTTTTGATTATAAGGATCCAATATGAAAAAATATGTTACCTTAACAAGCGACCTGGATGATGGAACAACCAGAGTGAGCCTCACAAAGACATCTTAAGCTCATTATATAAAGTTCTGGCATTATGACAAGCCAAGATAACGGTTCTAAGAACCCTGCTGCCAAGTTATTGGGTAGAAAACGGTCACCTATTGAGAGAGTTGTCCCCTCTGAGGAGGAATCATCATCAGAATCAGAACAATCCATTGTAGCTATGGTCAAAGAAATGGAAACTGAGACTACAGAGGCCCGTGATAAGCTGATTCATGAATGTAGAATACTGTTAGAAAGAGATGATTTGAACACATTAGATAAGGAGTTCCATAAAAAGTTTTTGGATTCTCCATTCTCCCACCAATTGCCGCCAGGAATGGTTGCACTGGATGCATCAGCACCTTGGCTACTTTATTGGGTAGCTAATGGTCTTCGAGTTATGAATCCGAGTTGGTTAGAGAGAGAGACTCAACGTCGTATCCAGGAGAAGGTGTTTAGAATTAATCCTCATGGGGGACCCTTTGGTGGTGGTATGGGACAACTGCCGCATCTTGCTGGTACTTATGCCATTGTTAATGCATTAGCGATCTGTGATAATACCGATGGTTGTTGGGATAAAATAAACAGGAGTTCCATTTATAATTGGTTATTGACACTGAAGAGAGAAGACGGCGGATTTCAAACCTGCTTTAGGGTCGGAGAATACGATACCAGAGGTGTATACTGTGCCATAAGTGTAGCCTCTACACTTGGTTTACTAACACAAGAGCTGTGTGAGAATGTAGTAGAATTTTTGGTTCATTGTCAAAATTACGAAGGTGGATTCGGTGGTGTACCTCATGAAGATGAAGCACACGGTGGATACACTTTCTGTGCAGTAGCTAGTTTAGCTATTTTGGGAGCTTTAGATACGATCAATGTGGAAAAATTGGCAGATTGGTGTAGTCAAAGACAATATAATGATGAGAAAGGTCTTTCAGGTCGGAGTAACAAATTGGTAGATGTCTGCTACAGTTTCTGGGTCGCTGGGACCGCAGCTATTCTAGAAGCTTATGGCCATGGTAATTGTATCGATAAAGCTGGACTCAAGGAGTATATTTTAAAATGTTGCCAAATGACTACTCGTCCAGGCATCAGAGATAAACCCGGAACTAAGCCAGATTTCTATCATACGAATTACGGACTACTGGGTGTTGCCATTACTGAAAACACTTTCCAATTGGATCCAAGTGTACCCAACGCCTTAAAGATCAACTCTTCTGCCATAAACCCTGATGATAATTCAGGACTGGAGTCTATAAACCCCGTTTACGGCCTACCCAGTAGGGATTTAGAAACATTCTACAAGCATTTCAAATAAGCATACTTCTTTATCGTATCTAAGAATTATCCGGATCTAATTCTTGTGATTATAATGTAGAGTGTTCAGCCTTTCCATCTCATTATGGATTAACATGCCATCGCGCAGTAGACACATACATTTAACAAGACACCTTTATAGGAATATGTACTGGAAAGCGCACCAGAACCAAGCCATATTCATTCAATTTGGCCATCTAAAAAGGGTTTGAAGGACGATGGACTTATTGAGAAGAGCCATGCATGGTGGCGATCCACCTTTTACACCAATCCCTGGAAGTTTCCCAGAGGAGACAACGACTATTCATGACTCAAGAATGGAGGGAAATGTGGAAGATACTAGCAGTGGTCATAGCAGTCGTCGCAATAGATGGAATAGAAAAGCTATACTTATTACACTAGTCAGGATCCCATTTGTATTACTTTACTACATTATGGTTTGGACAATAGTCATACTATCTTTATTGAAACCCCTTTGTAATATAAGTGGATTTTACAAGAAGAAGAACAGCAGGTTATCGGATCCAAAATCTCAATTGAACAATCTGTTAGAAACGTTGGATCACGAATCTCAAAGGACTTTAAATCCCAGTGTTCAAGATGTGAACACACCGACATATACATTTGAATCACTTTACAGTTTAGAACATGGTAGTTTGGCTCCAGATATTGTACAAGGTGGATACGCGGATCTGCTTAATGCTTGTTCAGAGCAATGTAAATTTGCCATAATTTATTTACATGATTCTTTGTTGGATAACAGCATGCAATATGTCAATGAGCTACTATGTTCTGAAAAGTTCGCAACTTTAATCAAAAAATACCAAGTGTTACTATGGTTTAGCGAAGTCACAGTCTCAGAAGGGTTACAAGCTGCCAATGCTCTAAAAGTAAGGCAATTTCCCTTCTTGGGGGTTTTATGTCTAAAGGCAGAAAAGAAGATTGAAGTCATTGGTAGATTGGAAGGTAATTTGGATAAGTATGGTACGAACGCTTTAGAGAACGTATTGACCAAGGGTCATAACAAATTAGTACAAATTCGTCAACAGAGGCAAAACTTAGCGCTACAGAGACTAATAAGGGAACAACAAGACTCTCGTTACAGTGAATCGTTGAGAAGAGATCAAGAACTTGCACGCCAAAGAAATGCACAAAGACAAGCAGCATTAGAACAAGAAAGACAAGAGCTATTGCGTAAGCAATGGCTCCTATGGCGTAAATCCATACTGCGACCAGAGCCGACGAGTACAGGAGGGTCCGCATGTCGTATTGCCATCAGAACAGATGGTGGCGCTAGAATAGTTAGAAAATTTGATTCTAATTTAACCATTGATGAGATCTATGCTTATGTGGAATTATCCATGGAAGGTCTATTGGACAGTGCAGAAGTTAACAATTCGCCACCACTAGGATACGAACATCACTATCGTTTTTTACTACTAACGCCGGTGCCGCGCAAGGAATTGGATCCAGGTACTACAATTGGTGATGAACCTGCAATCTATCCATCCGGAAACATAGTCATGGAGCCATTGACATAATAGTACGTACAAATTACTTACGGTTACATTATAAGATAACTTATTTCTTATGGGTTTTACCATTCTTTGCCTTACTCTTCTTCTTCTTCTTTTTGATCAATCCGCTCATACCATTTTTAACAGCGTTTGAATAATCTTGCCAAAATTTATCTAAATTATTAGAGTCAACAACTGTGGAGCATTTAGTCTTTTGTGCCTTAGATCCGTATGACATTCTCACTAGCAACTGGTATACATCTTTGGAGTTATCATCAATTTTTAAATTTTGAGATTTTTGGGATACATCATAGTGCGGCCTATTAACTGCGTCAAATTCTGCATTTCCCTCTACACTATCATGCTTAACCAATCTCTTTGTTGATAGACGTACTGTTATATGCTTTTCATTCGCTATGTGGAAGAATTGTGGTACCTTCACGAGGAATTCCTCGTTTTCCAAGTGTCCTCCATCGACCATTCCAACAATTGGTAGACCAGCTAGATACAGGAATAGGGACGGTCAACTTATTGAACTGTTTGGTGAATCTGTTTCCAAGTAATTGCTCATCTTGTGCATGATTGTTGGTTGGATCCAAATTATTTTTCTACATAGTGGAAAAAATCTTTAGAGAGCACGTGAAATCCACGTGCTAATATAGGTATATATACCGCTAATTTACTCTTTAGCGGCTAATGTAGGTCAGAAACCTTTGAAGGTGCCTATCAGATCCATACATGCTATTAATTAACGTATGTTCAAAAAACAAAAAGAAATGGTCTCTAGCGGGTTCGAACCGCTGATCCCCGCGTTATTAGCACGGTGCCTTAACCAACTGGGCCAAGAGACCTTTTAATTGTTGATAATGATCACAAGAAAAAATAATACCACAGTATAAAAAAGGTCACATGAACTGTCCGAAAATAACCAGGGTGTCCGATCTCCACATTATTTTTAAATTGACAACATAAGAACTCGAATCCTTTAAGCTGGTAAGCTACTAGATATCTTACTCGTAGAAGTGACTCAAACATTGTGATCAAATAGTAAGTCCAAGACGTTTTGACTGCTGGGAAATACGTTGACATTTTGTTAAAATCCAGAGTTGTCGAAATAGGTGAATTCTTCTCAGGGTAGCCAGTGGTTGGAAAGGGTATTTTCACATCTTGCAGGTACGAGGTATAAACAACAAGAACTGGTGGAAGAGGGAAAAGTACAAAAATATGGCTCGCCCTGAACGGTCTCGATTGATTAAAACATTCATTGGCAGCAATATTGTAGCTATTGGCGCTGGTACGCCCTATGTTTATTCTTTTTATGCTCCGCAATTATTAGCACAATGCCATATTCCGGTCTCCAAAGTGAGTACCTTGTCGCTATCGCTAAATTTGGGATCTTCTCTATTAGGGTTCATTGCAGGAATGGTTATAGATAAAAATCCAGCTCTATCGTGTCTCATTGGTACTCTGTGTACATTTATTGGATACGCTACTTTAGACTACTGTTATCAGACCCAATTGTCTAGCGTTCTGTTAATCTCCACGGCACTTTGCCTAATTGGTTATGGATCCATCTCTGGGTTTTATGCATCAGTCAAGTGTTGTACAACCAATTTTCCACATCACAGAGGTACTGCTGGTGCATTCCCCGTATCTCTGTATGCCCTAGCTGGTATGATGTACTCATCTCTATGTTCTGAATTATTTGGTGATGATATGGGTAAAGTTTTCAAATTTCTCACTTTGGTCTGCTCACTTGCAATCTTCACTGGCTGTCTGACACTTGAAATATTGGTTCACCCTAAAACACAGCGTTCTCACAGTAGACAATCAAGTGGCGTTAGAGATACTGCATTAGATCGCAGTCAACCTATTTCAGTTGCTAATCAACCAGATTTTCCCGCAGCCACTGCTGGTAACAAGCAGGACCAGGCGTCCCTTGCATCAGGGTCATCTACCGCATCATCTTCGCAATCAATGTGGTCTACCCAAGGTACAGATTCATATGTATGGTCAACAGAATTAAGCGGATCGTTACCCTTCTGGGGGTGGGGTAGAGAGCGTGATTTACCTGCAGGTTCACCGGCACCTAATGTCCCCAATACGGGTGCAACACCTGAAAGTCCACGTATACCTACACCTTCGTATTCGAGACCAGGATTAAGCTATTCTGCTACTAATCAATCGCGTCGAATGGATACCTTGCCTTTGAATAATACCAGAAGAGATAGTTTCAAGCGTAATGACTCTGATGGCCCGGACGCTAGGGGAACTCTGAGTGCACAACCACCTGTGAGATTGGATACCACGCCAACGACAGCGGCCCCAACAAAGCCTAAAAAATGGACCGAAAATTACGTCTTGCACACTATAACAACACCAAGATTCCTCACTTATTACATTATTTTGGCCACGTTACAAGGTCTTGGCCAAATGTACATCTACTGTGTTGGATTTATCGTGCAGACTCAAGTCAATTCCTTACCAGCAGGTCGATACAATTTGAATCCCGAGAGGATCCAATCAATTCAAGTTTCCATTATCTCCATACTTTCATTTGCAGGCCGCCTTTCGTCAGGTCCTATATCTGATCTATTAGTTAAAAAGCTAGATGCTCAAAGAATGTGGAATATTGTATTAGCAGGATTTTTAATGTTCTGGGGGTCAGGTCAAATGCTGCACCAGATTCCCGGCGCTGCAGTGTCGACGGCTACAAACTTACCACAAAGCCTAACAAACATTTCATTTTGCTCTGCAATCTTTGGATTTGCCTTTGGTGTTTTGTTTGGTACTTATCCTGCTATAATTGCTGATAGTTTTGGCACTGCCGCATTCAGTACTATTTGGGGGATTAGCACCAGTGGTGGATTGCCTAGTATCAAGATTTTTGCCGCTATTTTGGGCAAAGATTTAGACAAACATACAGATCCTAGCGAAACTGTCTGCAAAAAGGGTATAGATTGCTACAAACACACTTTCCACGTTACTCAAATTTGCTGCTCCCTAATTGTATTACTCACTTTGTCACTTATTGCAGTCACTTATTGGAAGGCAAGACACAAGAAGTTGGATCCTTTAGATGACTCAAGAGCTCAACATCTTTTGGAAGAGGATGAAAATACCCTTCAGAGCAATGATCGCCAGTTGGACGCTTAATTTCTGTTATAATGATGCTCTGCATGTAAATGCTTGTATATTATTATCATAGAGGTATAGATAAGAAATGAGGATATATTTATTTAAAGGAAAATACGTTCTTTGGATATATACATTCATATACGTGGGGATTTCTCGTGCATACCGAGAAGATTCAGCGGGCATTCATCCATCTTTCTTTACCCTACATAATTTTATTCATTAGAGAGCTGCGGTAGCTTCTGGTATCAAACCCTCATTGAGGTCTACTGTGGAATACTCCTCATAAGTGTTCAAATAATTAGCACAAGAGTAATCCCATCCGGATAGCCATTGTGATTTTTCACAAAGTTGTTTAGTCCATGGCAAACCATAAATGATTGGAGAGTAGTTCTTGAAGAAATATAGGCATGAGAGGACAAAGGCACCAACGATAATGTAACCAACGGTTCTTTGTCTTCTGAAGACGTAAGTGACCAAAATGTCCAAAGCATGGCCGAACGCCAAAATACCAAAATAGTAAGCAGGCAAGTAGTGATGCAAAAACATTTGACGTTGCATCAAGAAAGATGGTGCCAAATGGATGGCGTAACCCAACAAGTACTGAATCACTTGAATATGGAAATTGACCAAACGGCTGTCTTGCAAGATAGGCTTACCCAATTGCCAAGCGACCAATTCAGCAACAGCCACTAGACCAAAGATGAAGATAAAGGCAGTCACAGACCACCATAGGATGGCATTACCTAATAGGTAGACATGTCTGTAATGTTGAGACCAGTAACCAATACCACGCATTAGGAATGGCCAAGAACTTGGCATAGATTCGTAAACATGAGAATCAACCAAATTGTTATTGATGTGCCACATCTTTTCATGGTACTCGACTAACTTTTGCCAGAATGAAGATGGTTTGTAAGAGATTATTTCAGTGTCTTCCGGTAAGAATTCATTATAACTTTGTTCCACAGCCCATAGGGTCAAAGATGGCAAACCAGAGTAAGCACAGGTAACTTCCTGTTGATCGTACCCCCATTTTGGCAATTTAATTTCATGAGAGAACAAATAGCAGTTCATCATGGCATGTCTTAAACGGAATTTAGTTTCCAAAGCCCTAACACGTTCTTGAGCAGGACCAGGGGCAGATGCTTCCTTATCGATTTCAATGACCCAATCGTCGTTAGCATCACCGTCAAAACCTTCGAAACCATAACAGGAGACTTCCTTCTGCCAATCACTATTCTCAGAGACGGGTGGCTTATGGTCATGAGAGTGTAATCTACGGGAGGTCAATGGATGCAATAGTCTAATTTTAGTACCATCGGTCAAGTTTTCAAAAGATGTCACTGTGCTGTTTGGTTGATCGTAAAGCATCACGTACCATTCGTTGTTAGCATCCAAATGAGGATACAAAGTGATTTGTTGTTGTTGAGATCCGGCTGGGAAATCGTGAGGATGGGAGTGTAAGTAGCCACCCATGGTACCTGTATGGCGAAGAGTGATTATGGAGCCAGTACCCACTTCTGCCATGACATTTTGTGGAATAGTGTTACCTTTCAAAGATGTTCTAAATTCTGGAGAGAAAAAACCAGCGCCTTCACCATCCTTATCCAAAGTCTGGAAATGTAGGTAGAAGAAGAAAGTGTAAAGCAGGACTGGGATACCTAAAAGGATAGAACCCTTGGCGGCAGCAATTTTGAAAGTAGAACAAACTGGTTTGGATAGATCACCAATGAAGAACCAAAGTCTCCATAGACACAAAACACCAACCCATGCTACTGTGAATAAACCAACCCATTTGGCAGAAGATGCCAAACCTAGACAAATACCGGTAGCCACTAAATATTTCAACGATTGACAAGTTCCGCTTGGGTACAATTCATAACGCTTGAAGCAGTAGACAGAAGCAGAGATGAAGAAAATCAATGGCGCATCCAACAAAATGTAACGGGAAATAGTCACATAAGAATTTTCGAGTGCAAAGCACAATGCACTTGCAAATGCAATCCAAACTCTAACACCCGAGGCTCTCAAAGTGAAATAAAGCATAATCACTGTAAGAGCACCGGAAGTAGCAGCCAAAGATCTCATCAAAACATAGGGAGCGTTTGCTGGGATAGCTTTACCAATGGTATCGAAATCGAAATCACCTTCAAAACCAACCAATGATGCAATCCATGCAAACATCATCTTGGCCAAAGGTGGATGCACATCCATGAAAAAGTTGTTTCTAATGTAATAAGATGCAAATTTACCAAAATGCACTTCATCAAAGATGACACTATTTGGCCACGACAAATTGTAAAGTCTAACTGCACCGGTGATAATAGCTAGGGTAGCAACCAACAATCTTTCATTTTTGGTGTGAACGGTACGCAACTTGCTTAATTTTTCTGGAGGTTCAGAAGAAACATAAGGTCTAGATGGGCCTTGTTTGATGTCTAAATCCACGACAGGATCTTGATTCAATTCTTCCGACTTTAATCGTTTCTCATTAAGAGCTGACATCGTCGATATTTGTTATTCGCTTGAAACAAAAGGTTCTAACCTTCGCAAGAAAGAAACACAATTGCAGGAGGTCAGCACGCTGGAAGCAGAACAACGTTAGGAAGAGCCTTTCTAAAGTGTAAAGGATAACCGATTGAACCTTGAACCTTGTTAAGGATCTTTTTATCACTAAATATGTTTAGAACTTTCTTCTACGTGTTTAAATTAATTTTTATATTATGATATCTTTTTCATCACGAAAAAAAAATCTACCGTGACACGTAAAGAAAAACAAAAAAACAAGATTTGGCGTTATATCGGTATCACTTCCAACGTCACAAGTAGGGTAACAAATACTAGTTATCACGTACTACGGATCATGTGAAACGCATGTGACTTATGGGTGTGTTTGGGTGTAAGATAAAGTGGTTAGATCTGACAGAAGAGGCCGAATTATGAGTATAATGAAGCATGGGAATAGACTAATTGTAAGCTTCTGATATCAGCGCTGCCTTTTAATTATGAAAATATGCTGATTTTGGCAAGGTATGCTAAAATTAGTGTAGAACGCTGGAAAATGGAGGAGAAAATCACTGAGAAATCAGAATCCGATTGAAAGAAGGTCATCCAGCATCTACAACGATAGTATACCTTGGATATCAGCCAAACTCTTGAAATTATAGTTCTTGCACGTGACCGTAAAATACATCGCGTCATACGAACATGTTTTTTTCAAAAGGTTCAAATTCAATTAAAATAAAGGTATGGTGGCAAAAGTAATCACTTTAATAGTAGTTACCATTGCAATATCGCCATCATCCTCATCGTTGTCGATTGGTTGCTCATTCAGTTATAAGGCTTTCACTTATTAGCAGAGTGGTTTGAATTTTAAAGATTTTTATCATACCAATTGAAGCACCCTGAACATGTCCTTAGAACAGGCAAGGCAACTGGTTCAATCTAAACAATATGCTGAAGCAGAAACTATCTATTTGAATCTTTTAAACAAGGATGAATCTAGTGTAACAGATTCTCGTAAAAATGAACAGGAAGCATGTCTTCTAGAATTGGGATCCCTTTATGCTACTACCCATGATAAGACTAAATTAAGAAATTTTATCCCAAATTCCACCGAGTATATGTTACAGTTCGCCAAATCAAAGACTGCTAAAGTATTGAAGACTTTGATAGAAAAATTTGGAGAAGTCCCAGATTCATTAGATGATCAAATATATGTCTGTCAAAAGAGTATCGAATTTGCCAAAAAGGAGAAAAGACAATTTTTAAAGCATTCTCTTTCCATTAAATTGGCTACCCTATACTATCAAAAGACTCAGTATAAAGATTCTCTAGATTTGATCAACTCTCTTTTGAAGGAATTTAAGAAATTGGACGATAAACCTTCGTTAGTGGACGTACATCTTTTAGAAGCAAAAGTGTACCATAAATTGAGAAATTTAACAAAGGCAAAGGGTGCATCGACCGCATCTCGTACTGCAGCCAATTCTATCTATTGTCCAACCGCCACTGTGGCAGAATTGGATTTAATGAGTGGTATACTCCACTGTGAAGATAGAGATTATAAAACAGCATACTCTTACTTCTTCGAAAGTTTTGAAAATTTCCACCATTTGTCTACACACAATTCATATGGAAAAGCATGCCGTGTTCTCAAATATATGTTGTTATCCAAGATCATGTTAAACCTTATCAGTGATGTGAACAATATACTGAACGCCAAGTACACCAAGGAGACTTATCAATCTCGTGACATCGATGCAATGAGTGCCGTTGCAGAGGCCTATAACAGTCGGTCACTGTTGCAATTCAACGCTGCCCTAAGACAGTACAAAGAGGAATTGATGGGTGATGAATTGATAAGATCACATTTCAATGCGTTATACGACACTTTACTGGAATCTAACTTGTGCAAATTGATTGAGCCATTTGAGTGCGTGGAAGTTTCTCACATCTCCAAGATGATCGGCTTAGATGCAAAGCAAGTGGAAGGTAAATTGTCACAAATGATTTTAGATAAAGTTTTCTTTGGTGTTCTGGACCAAGGTAAAGGTTGGTTGTACATCTACGATACTCCACACCAGGATGCTACTTACGATTCTGCATTGGAACTGGTGGGCGAATTAGACAAGGTGGTCGACCAGCTATTCGAAAAGGCAAGCGTGTTATACTAAGTAATGAATAAATCTTCTGGTAATTTGAAAATAGTATGTAAATTGTGGGCAAACTTCACGTCAGAATCACTAAAATCCGTGGGCCTGCCGGCAGCGTCACCACAGTAGTACTTTAATTCGATCGGTAGCGATCCAATATCTTGCTGAAACTGGTTCATCATACCGGTCGCCGGCTTCCTCATATCGATAAACATGCTGCGATCTGCAATTCTTGCTGGTGCTTTGGGAGAAGCATATATCCATAGTCTATTTAATAGTTGATCACCTTGGGCCATTGTTGCAATGTGCTTCAAGACCAGCTCGATCTTGGTAAGGTATTTGATGCAGCTCTTGGAATCCGGCGGGGATGCAAGTACACCACCTTGATTGGAGAAAACTACTATCAATGAATTAGGTTCATCTCGAACCAGTTGAAGTAACGTATCTATCGAATTTCTATTACCATATTTGACGAATTGCCAATCTTCAGCTGTCTTGCTAAACGTCGAACTGCTAATGGGCTGAATCAAAGTATGGTCCAAGTCGAATGCATATACCTGAATGAGATTCTGAGACAATATTGGTGCTTTAGGGGTATGTTTGATTAAATAAGGTAATACCTTTAACCTATGGGACATGAGCGATGATGAGTTCGATTACAAGTGAATAAAACAAAATCGATGTGTTGAAGAAATCTAGGTTTATAAGACTCAACTTTTCAACACTAAGGATGGCCAATTTTGGTCGAAGGACCTGGGATAGAGAGGAGTACGCTCAGTTAGCTCAAGAAGAACCTTTAAGCCATGAAGAAACGTTGAAGAGTTCATTAAGTGATGCTAAATTACAACAGCTCAAGAACAAATATACCGATCATAATAGGCTTGTAAGGCAGTCTATGCATGACTTGAACAAAAAAGTGCTGGCCACTGGAATTAGCTCCTATAAAAGAGGTAAGCAATTTGGGTTTTACTGTGAATTATGCGATTTAACCCATAAAGATACTGCACAGTACATTGACCATCTTAACCACAAGACTCACCAACTAAAATTTGAAGCTATATTTGGTGAAGATCTAGTGGCAGATAAAAGGGACAATGATGATATTCCTCCAGAGGAATTTAGTAAGGAGTACAAGACCTTAGTGAGTCGATTCGTTAAGCAACATGCATCCAAACCAAAAGCAACTAGTACCGGCACTAGAATTGGAAAATCACAAAATGTCAATGCCCCTAGCAATCCTCCCTCTGCTATACATCAATCTATGGGGTTTTCTACCTTTGGTAGTACAAAAATGTAGTATTTACAAGTAGATATGTATGTATAAATGGCGTTCTCTTATAACTGTTGGCTCTTCTGCACAGTCTGGTAATATTTACAAACATCTGAATCCAATGATTCCTTGGGGACCAATAATTTGGAAGCACTAGACACTTCATTTTCAAATTTAATCGCATCCTTTATCGAATGTGGGAAATCTAGAATAACAACATGATCACCTTGCCTGCAATGAGCTTTCATGTATCTACCCAACAGACTGACTAAGAGTCCCTGAGGTAAATATTTCAAATACTCTGGTCCATACTTGGAGTAAACTTCGTTCAACAGCGGTTCATAAGGATCTTCTCTGTCAGATCTATAATTTTCCACTACTTGACCAGGATCGATATACAGCTTGGAGTCTCCCAATAATTTCTTCAATTGAGTTGAATCCTTTTGTAAAGAAAATTGCACGTCCAACTGACCATCAGGAAACATAGCAACTCTTCTTTTCAATCCTTGCATAACATGCTCATATTCCTCTTCAGTAAAAGTATTCCTGGGCTTATTTTTATCCAAATTTTTGGCTGTTTCATTGAATATTACAGTCCCTATAATAGCTAATGCGAATATCATTGCAAATCCAGGGCCAGTATTATTTCTAGCTGCAGGTTTTGCGGGTTTACTTGCATATTCCCTGGAAACACCTCCAAGGGTCCTAAAAGCTGGCGAGAAAAGAGCAGCACGTCCAGTCAATGGCCCTCGCCTTAATAAAATTCTCCGGAATGGCAACATCAACCTCTACCCTTTAAGTTTTAAACAGTCTTTTTCGATTACTACTAGTTCTTGAAACTTTTCAACATGATGTTGATGATGTGAAAAAATGAAAAAAAGTTGCACAACTTAATCATTAACACGAAGGAAAGAATATAAATCCACAGGGTCCCTCCCAATAATGTCACTCGTCAAACTGGCCAATACCTGTGCCCATCTTCAAAATTGTTCTCGTGTGAGAACTTCATTGACCTCGATTCCCTACACCAAATTGCATCTACAATTCGCATACAATCTTTATACACATGGATTTCTCTCATCGTTACAAAAAGGTTCTACCAAGGGTCCTGATGACATCCCAGAGGATGTGACTCCAGATAACATTTCTACTAGAAGACTTTGGGTTGGCTTAAAATACAGAGACACTAAATCTGTGTTAAGTTCTTGCCGATTAGTGTCAAAGCCTAACTTGAGAATACACTTGAGCCATAATGAGATGAAGAAACTCTGCTCTGGAGTACCTGTTAGATTGATTAAGCCATTGCAGCCAGGTGAGTTAATGATGGTAAGGACGAAAGAATCTGTGATAGATATTAACGAAGCTGTCTTAAAGAAGTTGGACGGTGAAGTACTGTGCAGAGTGAAATGAGTGAATTCATTGGAATCATGTAAATATTATTACTAGTATTATACAAAAGAGAATTATATAATCAAAATTCTACTATTGGACCTGATCCGATACTTCTCCAGGTAGTCATGTCAATGTTCCAATTACGCCATTTATCTAGAGCAGTACGATCGATATGCGTTGGCTGTGACACAAAGGATGGATTTTGCTGCTGTTGATATTGATGTGGTTGTGCTTGCTGCTGTTGTTGTGGAGGCACATTGAAAGGAGCAAATTGTAATGGAGGAGGTGTAGATGTAGTCTGTTTGAATTTTTGTAACTCTTCTCTGCTTGTTTCCAATTCTTGTTGAGAAGATTGTAACTGGGTCTGCAAGATATTAATTTGTTGATTTAGTTCATCAATTGTGGTCTCTTGTTCGATATTAACGAATTTTAATCTCTTCAGATCAGCGGTGACCTTTTCCAATTGGGATTTGACAGTTTGCAACTCACCTTCTTCCTTCTGCTTTTGGATTGTATCTAAGAAGTCAGAGCCTTCATCACCTTGGAACAAATCTTGTACGTCCTGTTGTTCAGATGTGACTTTCTCTGCTGTTTCGGGTTCCTTGTCCTCCGATTGATCTTTGGGTGGTTGTGTGGACTTCTCTTGGGCCTTAGATTCCTCACCTCTGGGTTGGTCCTCTTTAGATGCTTCAGGTTTTTCCTCCTCAGACTCAGTGGGTTTCTCCTCCTTAGGATTCTCCCCTTGAGATTGTCCCTTCTTTGTGGTTGCTTCATGTTCCTTTTCGTCTGATTCAGTAGGCTTCACAGATTCTTCAGTCACTGCTGCTGCTGGACTCGATTCCTTTTCCAATTCTGGTGTTGCTTCATCCGCTGTGGCTGCCTGAGATGAATCGTTATCATCTTCAGTCTTCTTTCCCTTCTTCCCTTTCTTCTTGTTCTTCTTCTTCAATTCCTCGACCCTTTTCCTTGCTTCTTCTAATTGCTTAGCTCTCTTCTCGTCTGCTGACACTTCTGACATCACAATTGAATCTAAATGGGATCTTTAAGTTGATTCTTTACCTTACTTTATACGCCTTGTAGTATTTCGTACTGGCTCAAGTGTTCTTCTAATCAACGTGTTTTATACAACTAACATCGAAAACAATCTTTTACATATAAAAGGAACAAAAGAAAACCGACTCAGTTCAACCGTATCAATATCATGGATCTAGTCGTCGAACCCAACTTACATTCATTGATCAATTCTTCCACTCACAAATGGATCTTTGTTGGTGGTAAAGGTGGTGTTGGTAAGACCACGTCTTCATGTTCTATTGCCATTCAAATGGCTCAAAGCCAACCTCACAAGCAATTTTTATTGATTTCCACAGATCCTGCACACAACCTAAGTGATGCATTTGGTGAGAAGTTTGGCAAGGATGCAAGAAGAGTTACTGGTATGAACAATTTGTCATGTATGGAGATTGATCCATCAGCTGCATTGAAAGATATGAATGATATGGCAGTTTCCCAAGCCAATGAAAATGGTGCTCAAGGTGATGATGGTCTTGGTGGATTGTTACAAGGTGGTGCACTTGCTGAATTAACAGGATCTATCCCCGGTATCGATGAAGCTCTTTCTTTCATGGAAGTCATGAAACATATCAAGAATCAAGAAAAAGGTGAAGGTGAAAGGTACGATACTGTTATCTTTGATACTGCTCCTACGGGTCACACTTTAAGATTTTTACAACTACCAAACACTTTGTCCAAACTTTTGGAAAAATTTGGTGAAATTACAGGTCGTTTGGGTCCAATGTTGAATTCTCTTGCTGGTGCTGGTAATGTGGATATCAGTACTAAATTGAACCAATTGAAGGAAAGTGTTGAAACCATTAAGGATCAGTTCACCAATCCAGATTTAACAACATTTGTCTGTGTTTGTATCAGTGAATTTTTATCACTTTATGAAACTGAAAGATTGATCCAAGAGTTAATCTCTTATGATATGGATGTAAATTCAATTATTGTCAACCAATTGTTGTTTGCAGATGATGACCAAGAACATAACTGTAAAAGATGTCAAGCAAGATGGAAGATGCAAAAGAAATACTTGGATCAAATCGATGAGCTATACGAAGATTTCCATGTGGTAAAGATGCCATTATGTGCTGGTGAAATTAGAGGTCTAGAGAATTTGAGGAAATTTTCAAGATTCCTAAACAAAGAATACAATCCCGCAATGGATAACAAGATCATTTACGAATTGGAAAACAAAAAATGATATTTAGTATGTAGTGGAAAATATTTTTAACACTATTCTAAAAAATATAGCTTGTAAAAAGAATTGGTGAACGATTTGGATCGTTGTATCAGCGCGCGATCAAATAAACTTTGACAAAATCCAAAAAAATTGATGCTCCACGGGAGGTTCGAACTCTCGACCTTCAGATTATGAGACTGACGCTCTTCCGACTGAGCTAGTGAAGCAACCAATGTTGGTTAAATCAGTTGCTATTGTGGGCTTTATTGACCAAGTTTATTTGATCCTATGACGGAAAGCAGATCAGTAGGACCTGGCCGATATACAGTGATCGATGGAATTGACACATACAGAAGAGAGTAATCAGACCTTGTTAGCCTATGTTCATATACAGGCAAATGTAGCATGGTAGTATCATAGTATCTTGATTATTTCACCGCCTATACTAAATGGCAAGCGATATTAATTATTTACCATAATCGAACGTTGGCCTCGCCACTAATAGCTCCGCAAAGTACGATCAACGACAGTCATCACATCGTCTCTTGAAAATTTTCCAAGAAATGCAATCGAGGAAGAGGACGATTATGAAATGAGTATGGTTCCCACCACGAGCACACGTTCCATGCTCAGGAAAATTTCAAGGCTTGTATTATTTTCTAACTAAGTTGAGATAATTATTCAAAGATCTGGTTCAGCAAGACATTATGTCAATTTCCCTTGAAGATCAAACTTGAGCCCTTAGCCTGAGCTGGATAAGGCTTGACTAAGTCCTAATACTATCTTCTTTTTAGAAGATGACTAAAATCTCCTACGGTCTTGAAGATGATTAAGGGATACCTTAGAACCAACCCATATTAGGATACCAGAGAGAAATGGCCTAATAATTAAAGTAGCTCAAGATAATAGAAAAAGGTTTAGACTTTTTCCTAGTAGCAGTAAAGAATGTGCCAAGAAATCAAAGACAAGACAACTCCGAAAATGATTTACATCTCTTAAAAATCGAATCACCCTTCTCGATGTCACATGGCTAAAATGGGCGGTAAAGATATCAAAGGTCCACATAAATAGGGATTCCTTTTGTAATTATAAATTTTGACCTATATAATTACGAGCAATAATACCTGTAAGATTCACAGAACTACTTTTTTTGTTATTTCGTTCGGATAAATCCATCCTCTGATGGATCTAACTCTTCTGTTCGTCGTCATTATCGTCGATTAGCTACAATTCTTACTACCAATGCATTACGGTATCTACGATAACTGTGAAATATAAAGTAGATACCCGTAGACGTCCCCGGATCTCGTAGGGAAAGCTCCTAAGCGTGAATAAAATGATTAAATTTCCTGCTTCATAAGTACCATGATTACTATTTGTTCAAATTCGAATCAACCAACATAAAATATATCAATTTGAGGACATGCCAACAAAAGTATCCTGGGTCTAGGAAGTTCAATGGACGCTTCCATTACAAACTTCCAGTTGTACGGCTTTAAGACCATGATACTTTTCGTTTTAAACTTAAGCCAATGATCAAACATATGGTTTTATCACGTACCTTTCCGTGGAGCATAAAAAGCTCCAAGATATACTCACATAGACGCTTATTTGTTTTCCGTACTCTTTATACCTATTAAATGCTTCATGTTAACTAAAAGTATGAGCTTTACTTGTAAAACATACAAGCGTCGTTTCACTGTAAATTTGCATTCAGTTTTTCAACATCCTGCTGTACTTTATCTAGCCACCTTTTCACCAATTTGTTATGTTCTTCTTCCAACTCTCCAAACCTTTTTTGTAACAAGTTATTTTCAATGTTTAAACTGATAATCTCATCGTTTAACTTCTCAGAATCTTTATTCTTCACATTAATCACTTCTCGTAAGCTAGCAATCTGTAATTCTTTCCCCTTCAACTCCTTTCGTAGCCTTGCTAATGTAATTGTCAAAGTGTCATTACTCGTCAGTTCACGATCAGATTGTGTATTAGGACCAGGTTTGGGCTCTATAAAAAGCTCTTGAAATCTAGATTCTATCCTATCTCTTTGCAGAAGTCTTTCGAGAAGTGCTGAATCCATTCTCTTCGATTTCTTAGTTTCAATATCAATTCCTGTCTAAACTTAAACGATTTCGCCAAGAAGATCCCTTCTTAACCTTAACCATTGAACAATTAAAATATTTATAAAAAGGTAGTCCTGAATAGACCTTAAACCCATTGGAGCATGTCTGAATTAAATGATTCCAGACCCCAGAGGGGTAGATGGGTCAGCTGGTGGTATTCCAGAGGTAGTTCTGATACAAACGGAGAGGCAAATCCAAGTACAGGCTCGAATAGTAATAATAGTGGTAATAACAATAATAACAATAATAATGATAATAACAATAACGATAACGATACAAAGGCCATTCACGATGAAGGCAGAAATGTAGAATTTCAAGGTAGCGCTGATAGTGAGATGCCAAATGAAGTTGCCAAGGAACAGCCCACTGGTTGGTATTCCAGTATAATGTCCAAGATGCCATCAATTCCATTCGTTCGTAACAGACAAGAAGCACTTGTAATAGATTCAAATGCAAGATATTCTCAACTGAATGATCCTCAAGTGGAATATTTGGAAGTAGAAGCCAAGGAGACTATTGTACGACGAAATAATACTTGGTGTTGGTATGAAAACTTGACAGATATTACTGCTGAATGTTCCACCTGGGGGGATAGACCTGGTGTGGTTAGTGTTTATAGTACAGGCTCAGCACATTGTCCTTTACCATTGCCACATTATCCAATCTCAGATGGTTGTCGCGGTTATCACGTATACATCAAGAATTCTCTGATCTTACCTTCTGATTCACCATCGCAAACTTTGCATGAACAATCTTGGCTCAGTAAGGCTGCAACAGAAGTCAAGAACTACTACAATTTCCCCAACGAAAAGCACCTCTATTTAAAGAAGATTACAGAGGGTCTCCTAAGGGAAAGAAAGGTCGTCATCATATCGCTAGTGGGGAATTTACCTGAGAAATACAAAAAGCTTACACTAGGCGATCAAAGATCAGCTCATTACTTGGCTACCAAATTAGCACTTTCATTGCAGCGTGAAATGCCTTCAAAAATTGAATCTCTTTCGTTTGAATGTCCACTAGATAGCAAGGATTTAACAATTGTATTCCAAGAATGCATTGAGCTATTGAAAAATTGGACACATATTTTGCACGATGCAGATGCCATATTTGTGGAAAGTGTTTACCATGCAGTACCGTTGGCGATCTCTTTAACCAAATATATTCTACAGAACCACGAATCTTTCCAATTCCGTCCTACGATTCCTGTGGGGATTTTGGCTATTGAATCCTCCTTACAAGGCTACAGATTTTGGGATCACAGTGTCGATTTAAGTAATAGCAGTGAGCAGGATTATCACAAAATTCAACAAAATAGAGAGAAGCAATTGTTTCAGGGTGCCAGTAAAGTAGAACGAGAGACTTTGAGTAAACTAACAAGTTATCGTAAATTAAACTCAGACGAATCTAGATTGGTGCAAAAGGATTTGAATTGGTTACTCACCAATTGGGGTACATTTAGACTTAATTTGTTTGGTAAACTTTTTGATAATTTTATGACTGTGTCTCAAAAATTAGCCATCGATTACGTTCACCCCAAAATCTTTAGGCATTTATGGTGTGATGGGAGGTCCCTAGGGTTGGATACTAGAAATCCAGAAGAATTGGGCATTCCAGATGTTAACATCAGGACTCCAGAATATGAAAATAACGTCTCGGTGCCAAAGAACCGTAGATTCGAAATATCGCTAATAGGTAACATTTTATTAGCATTGAATTTGGGTAATACGAAATTCGTACCCATTTTGAAACTTATTAGTCCTTTCTTCATCTCCAGATCTTTTAATGAGAATACGATATCTCCAACTTTAAGAAAAGCTACGCAACAAGAATTAAAAATATGGACCCAAGAGATGGATGCCAGATGGAAAATACTCAATTCTTCAGACCAAATCCCAGATGAATTGCCAGAGGAAGTATCTACGGTTTACAAATTTTTGAAGTTCTCTCACTATCAAAATCTCAAGAATCCTGATATTATGACACTGTATTGTGAGATCTACGACGATGACTGTGTTTACAAGACTTTCATCGAAAATACCATGAAAACTAGGTCTCCACTCAACAGAAAACACCTAGTGCTCCTAAATGACCATTCAACCCCACAGAGCATTTTAAACACGGTAAATCAGTATGATTTGGTTTGGAAATTTCACGAGTGTTTGTCTGACTACATGAAGTTACGCAATTTACCAAGTCAAATGCACCTACCAAACCTTTTTTTCGTGATATCACTCGATCGTTGGTTCTGGAAACCAGCGCAGTCAAACCCAACGTCATTTAGAAAGGATAATTCTGAGGCCTTAGCAAGATTACAACAGTTATGGGAGAGTTATCAAGACTGGGATCCACCCACAAGGGGTCTTAAACAATTAAGAAATATCTTAAGTGTGCTCTCCTTATACAGTGATTCTACTGAGATGTTACATGACATAGAACATAAATAAAATTCGTTTAAGCTGTTTAATTTTACTTTGGTGCGCGATCTTTACTGATCAGCTTAGCTACGCGATACGGATCGGAGACTACTAATGTTCTAAGAGATGATCAACATAAAGATCTGTTGATGAACCTTCACAAGACAGATACTCAAAGGAACTGTCATTATCATTCCTAAATGTCAGTGAAAAGAGTATGTACTATCCCTATTAGCCTAGTTTTTATTGAACCCCACTCGATTCTATTATATGTCAGAGTAACTAACATATCATTAATAGGAAAATAGTAACGAAAATGTTGAGTCTTCCAAGAGACATCAGACGATACAAGCTGGTAATTCAGACCAGGTAATTGCTAAATTGATTAGTTTGATCCCAGGCAAAGAGCAGAGTATTGATCTCATGGGTAATGCTGTGGTAACCGTTGGTAGAAGCCGGCACTGTGATGTAGTACTGAAAGAAGTGGATATTTCAACTATACACTGTCAGCTCTATACCATTCAAGTTGATCTCGACAGAGAGAGAAGGAAATTAATTAATATTGTGGACAAGAGCAGAAATGGCACCTTTATCAATGGTAATAGGTTAATAAAGCGGGATTACCTTTTAAAAAATGGAGATAGAATAGTGTTTGGTAAGAGTACATCATTTTTATTCAAATACACTGAGAATTCTGATGAAATTGAAGGTAATGCTAACTCAAGTAATAATGATGGCGTGTTTAAGAAACCCCAAATGGCAGCTTCAAGCAGTCAAACTTCTCTAAGGAAAAAATTAAAGCCAAGGCCCACATCTGTGTTTGATAAATATTTATTAGAAAGAGAATTAGGTTCTGGACATTATGCTACTGTCAAAGAGGGGATTAACAAGAAAACTGGTGAAGTGGTAGCGGTCAAAATTTTCCATCCTCAACAAAATGACGATCAAAAGAAGAGTAACCAGTTTAGAGAAGAAACGAACATTTTAATGCGGGTGCATCACCCCAATATTGTGAAGATGTTGGATAGTTTTGTAGAACCCGTGAGTAAATCCCAAATTCAGAAGTATTTGGTACTTGAAAAG
The DNA here is from genome assembly GCF_000026365.1 of Zygosaccharomyces rouxii. Classification (NCBI taxonomy): domain Eukaryota; kingdom Fungi; phylum Ascomycota; class Saccharomycetes; order Saccharomycetales; family Saccharomycetaceae; genus Zygosaccharomyces; species Zygosaccharomyces rouxii. The sequence continues at coordinate 619,964 of NC_012990.1, read as the reverse complement.
ATAAACGATGGTGAATTATTTGATAGGATTGTTAAGAAAGTCTGCTTGAGACAAAACGAAACACAGGCACTTTTCAAACAGATATTAGAAGGAATCAAGCATTTACACTCACAAAATATTATCCATAGAGATATCAAACCAGAGAATATCCTTTTAAACATCACTAGGCGACAGAGTCCCAATGAAATGCAGTTAGGACCATGGGATCAAGATGAAATTGATGTCCAAGTTAAAATTGCTGACTTTGGATTAGCTAAATTTACCGGAGAGATCCAATTCACTAATACCTTATGTGGGACACCTTCGTACGTGGCACCGGAAGTTCTATTAAAATCTGATTACAGTTCCAAGGTTGACATGTGGAGCGCAGGTGTTCTGCTTTATGTTTGTTTATGTGGGTTTCCACCTTTTAGCGATTCATTAGGACCACCTTCCATGAGAGAACAGATCTTACAAGGTAAGTTTGCATTTTATTCCCCCTACTGGGATGAAATCGATGATTCCGTGTTACACTTGATCTCGAACTTATTGGTGGTAAATGCATCTGAAAGATTTAGTGTAGTCGAAACTATGAACCATCCTTGGTTTAGAAACGCTGATTATGAAACAATACCCATGGAACCAGAACGCTTACAGATTAGCCAAGAGAAAATACCAAAAACCTACTCAGAATTATCAAAAATCTAACTTTAATACCTCCATTAATTCTAATCGTTGCTTATCATGAAAAGAAGTAAAATTAATATACAATATTATAAATGAATGCCTAATTATTATTTTATTATTTTTTTTACCATTTACTCAAGTTTTCAATATTCTCTTGTAGCTCCTTCTTCATCTTCACTCTCATATAGAAGATGTCACAATTTTTATTGGAGCAGAGCACTTCATTATGCAAACTGCCAGCACATCTTTGACATTGGGTCCAAAGACGGCCAAATTTTTCCTCTAAGTCTCTGACGTTGTAAAGCGCTTTAATGTATAATTCTCCAGATTTGGCTTGACAATTACTACACAAAGGTCCCTCCCCTTTCTTTAATGGTCCCTTGCAATTCTTACAAGAGTCGACTTTTTTCACGAACCCCATTAATCCTCCTTTCATATTACCTGTATTAATCTTGATTGATTTGACGACAAACATGGCATTAGCCTGTTTTTCACCTAAAATGGGGGCCACAATACTGATGATTGGATTTTGTAATTGATTCGTCAGATAATATCTGGAATCGATTTGCATGTTATGTTCTAACACGTACAATGGATCCTCTGCTCTATTGTACAATTTATCATTACCTGCTATCACGACGTAGTCAACACGGTCACCAACGTTTGGCCCCACACCGTCCCTTTTTTTCATACGTTCAGTCAAGACAGCATGTGGTTGAGGATTAGTATAGTTAGGCGCCAGCGTCTTTGAAATGATCAACTTCGAAATGTCAGCTTTGTTGTGTAAGATATCGTCTATGATTTCCTTAACAAAACCTAATGCCCCCTCAACATTTCTTTCAATTAGAATTTTCTTCAACACTTTATTCATCACAATAGAAACCAGAGGACAGGAATCACGACGGACAGAAGCCAGACCCTTCTGATCTATCTTATCATACTTATCAGGATTTGTCCAAAACAACCCAGCGTACCTCTTCTTGTTAATCAAAAGATATGGGAAATATGCTTTTTCAAATTCCAAGTTAATTGGATGTTTAAACAATGTAGAAACATAAGCTGCTGCCTCTGCACCAAGTTTCATCGCTTCTTTCAAATCCGTAGTACCAAACTTCACCATGACGGAATCAGTATCACCATAAACCACAAGGGAATCATGCTTGAACCCATTCTTGATGGAATACTTCTCCTCTACCGCCTGCTTGGTCAACATAATCATGTTACGACCAAAAGATGTCACAGAAGATGAAATGGCTAAGCAGGGCAATTTACCTACAGTAGCACCAGTGAAACCATAAACCGAGTTTGCCGAAACCTTCAATGCCAATTGTCTACCATTTAACACATCTTTCCTAAACGGTTCTGTTTCATTCTTTAAATCCTTCTTAGCGCGCTTTCTGGCACCAATTAGTTCTTCTAAGATAGTTGGTAGAATACCACGCCTGACTTTAGAAGTTACAAAATAATCACCATTGGGGGTCATAATGTAGTCCTCATCCAATTTCATATTAAATTTCTCAACTGTAGATTTACTCGTTAAAGTTGTATAACACAGATTGTGAGCCATCATGATACTGGGATACAAAGAGCTGAAATCCAATGTTGCAATGGGTATATCATAATATCCACGAATAGGTTCAATGACAGTGGCACCCTCGTACTGTTCGTCTGATGCCTGTGATTGCATGTTGGGAATTACAGTATCGATTTGCAAACACTTACGGAACAATTGAGAAATAACTTTAATCTGTTGACCACGACTCAACAAGTAGGAAAATGGAACACCTGTCACACGAGCCATCTCTGTATAATTAACTAAAGCCATCAATTTTTCCATCAATCTCAGGGGCAAATATGCATCTTTTAAACAGTATACCGCCAACCTTCTTCTTGTTTCACTATCACCTTTCTGTAATGAAGTAATAATACTATGATGAACGTCCTCCTTTTGTTCACCCAAGAAATGTGCAGACACAGCATTCAAAGTATAGGACCTTAATTTATATTCACGTTGAATAAATTGCAGTAAATCGAGTTGTAAACGACCATCGATATTAATATTTTTGGATTCTTTAGTACCGTATGCTTTGGAGGAAAAAACGGAGCTAGTAATTTCCTGTTTAACGTTGAAAAGACGACCAAAATACGGGAAACTTTCCACTTTTAGCGCCTTAGCTCTATTAATTAGGTATGGGAAATCGAAATTCGAAGTGTTGTAACCAATGATGATATCTGGATCGGCAGCAACCACAAAATCACGCCAATGCTTCAACATCTCTTCCTCTGTAGCATGGGAATAGATTTGTGATCCTGTAATTGGCGAACAAGTATCCACTGTGAACACATTACGTATAAATGGTTTTTTGGCACCTGCAACACTCATCACATTCGCTATTTGAATTACAGGATCTGTTTCAGGCTCAGGAAAGATACCTGGTCTACCAGAACATTCTATATCAAATGATAAAATTCTTAGAGGGCTCGCCTGTGACCATTCGTTCTCAGCTGGATGTGAAACTAATTTTCTGTAATTGATAGTGACTTCCAATTGACATGTAGAGACTCTTTCGTGCTCAGGAACTAACTGATATTCGCCTTTTGGTAAAGTAATCCACGACATACCAGAAATCCCACAATCGATCATCATCCTCAGTGTAAATGCAATATTATCATAAGTCGTTGTACCTGCAGAAAACCAAGATTTATGACTCAAATACCCTTTTTCAAAAGCTGTACGCATCTTATTCACAGTGTTGGGATTAGTGACGAAGACCTGATAAAACGGTAACATGCTCTCACCTTCGTACCCCCATATCGATTGTTTTGACACTATATCGATACGATCCACGCTGTTTTCAAAATTCTCATTTAAATATTTAGTAAATGACGCCACTTCGTTAGGATCTTGAGCCTCCGGTGCTGATGGCACTGGAACGTACAAGTAGTGTTTGAATCCAGTAACATTACAGAGTATGGAATGACCGTCCTTTGTAACACCAAAAAACCTTACAATAGTAGAAGTACCTTCATCTTTCGAGAACGGTAGAGTACTTTGCTCTGCCTCTAGTTGTTGGAATGAGATTTCATGTGTCTCTGGATTAAAATCTTTAGGCAGTGGGTCTCTGCCATACTTCTCTTTATGCTCTCCTACTTCTGCTTCCTTATGATCCATCAAAGACAACTGCTCTTCAAAAAGGGATGCCTGTTGGGAACCTCTTATATCAGATTCATCAGCCTTAAACCCTTTACTCTTATGCTTAGCATAGGAATCACTAGGAACAATCTCTAGATGGGAAACAGGTTCACTACCGACACCATGATCAAAGGACTGTAACCTAAGCTTCTTTTCAGAGCCGTACTCTTCTTCTTCACCAGGTCTCTTAAGATCAGCCACCATATTGAGATGAGATGGAAGCTTTTAGGCTTTTACAGGCTTTTAGAGTAGTGTCTCGCAGTTCTATAAGTAATCCTTTGAGATGCGATGCGATGATGAACTAGCTAACGCGTATTAACACGAAGGGTCAAATGACCTCTAAAGCTTGGATAAAGGATCCATTCCAACGGATTTGCAAAGTGCTGGTATCGATCCTACAGGTCCAATAATATGGGACACCTATTCTTGCCTACCTTTTTCTCAGTCTGAGTAGCATATGTATTGGACAGAATCTTCTATCAACGAATGTAGACACCAGAGGGCAACGCTTGGGGTATTGCAAGACATAAGGCTCAAGAAATCAATTGCTCGAAACAGTGTGAAATTTGGATGAAATTCTATGAATTACAGAATTATGTCGTAGAAATTTTATCTTGCAGACCATTAAAACGTCAGTGTGTCATTAAATGGGCACACAGTAGCAGCACAAGAAAGAGGCTTCTGATCATTCACAATTGCGATGGAAGTCGTAAAGAATATATACAAATATATATTCCACAAGATTTCATGTTCTACAAAGGGTATTGTAGCACTATAGAAACTTTCTAGCGCTCCAAACTTAAAATCATCCTATCTACTCGAATATCCAATCAATGTCCCTATTCAAACTCAATATTATGAAATGAAAAATTCCACATAATTTTGACGGATTATTTGCAGCACTTTCCCGATTTTTTAGATTTATTTCTACCGATATTGAAATTCACTGTCATTATTCCAACAAGGTTGTTTCTTCCAAAGGTTTTTTCGCCTACTTACGACTAAGTTGATGTTGAAAAGTTTCTAGTATTAAGAAAGCCATATATTGCCTAGATAACGACCAGATATCCATTTCTCAAAATCGTCAGTTGCAGCTCTTGAGAGAACATGGAAACTTACACAAGTGAGCAGGAACAAATAGCACTTGAAGTGCTTTCGAAGGATAAGCACCAATTCTACGAAATATTGAAAGTCGAAAGAACAGCAAATGATAATGAGATTAAGAAATCATATAGGAAACTAGCCATTAGATTACATCCTGACAAAAATCCACATCCAAGAGCAAGTGAAGCCTTCAAACTGATTAATAGAGCTTTCGAAGTTCTAGGTGATAGTGAAAAGAGGTCACTGTACGACAGGTTAGGTAGGGACCCCGATGACAGAAGTGTCCCCAGTGCAGCTTCATCAGCATTTAATGGTGATACAGGATTTGAGAACATGTTTTTCCGTCGTCGTAGAGAGCCTAGTGAAGATTTATTCGATATCCTATTCAATATGCGTGGTGGTGGTGGTGGTGGCGCATTCGGTGGTCCCTTTGGTGGAAGTCCCTTTGGTGGAAGTCCTTTTGGTGGACCATTTGGGGGCAGTCCATTTGGGGGAAGTCCATTTATGGATGGTGGTGGAAGTACTTTTACATTTGCAGGGCCTGACGGGTTCAGAGTATATACAAGTGGTCCTAGAGGAGCTCAGACAAGACAAAGGCAACATCAACGGCAACAGTTTGAAGCCGAACAGGAGCAAGATCTATACCAGAGCATAAAGGTTTTATTGCCCTTATTGATTCTGTTCTTAGTGCCCATAATAGAGAGGTTTTTGTTCGGCTGAATGTCAATGTATATTACTATTTTGATAAGAGTTAAAGTAATAATCATAATAAAGGTTCACGACTAATTCACTTCAGGAAGCGAATTTGCCTTAATTCCTTTTTTCTGATGCAAAAGAATATACTTTATATATTTACGAAGGTTGCTGTATTATAGTAGTTTTATTATCGTCCCGGTGTTTTTTTTTTGTAAGAGAAACATTATTCCAGATCATGCATGCGTTGTTCAACGATGGCTCTAATGTTTTCATTACTTTCAGTGTTCTTCATATTAAATCTCAATTTCTTGGGCAAGAGATGGTTGGTTTTCTGTTCTTCTTCCAATTCTTGCCTTTTAATCAACTTACCACTGGGTAACATTTCGTACCTCTTATCATCGTAATTGAGATCTAGGGTGTGAGTAGTCTCTGATACCAAAGTATCAGAATTATTATTATGCTTATTTTTATGCGAGGAGCCTTCTTTATTTGAAGACTGCTGCGAATTAGCTCGGGATCTTGAAGATGGGAATACTTTATCCTTGTAAACCGATAAAGTACTTGGATCACGCTCCCAAGTCCAACCTTGTTTCATTTCGTTATATGCACCAAACTCCAATTTCTTTCGAATTTCGTCCTTTTGTTCCAAGTGCTTGAATATATCAGTATCGGTGGGCCAAAGCATTACTTTAACAGTCTTGTAAATGACATCAACCATGACACTAGAAGCAGCTAATACAAGAACTGCACACCAGAAAGTAATGTCCCTACCAAAATGATGATAAAGCCCAGTCGAAACATCGTAGATGGAGCCATCGGTGTAGACCAGTGGTAATATACAGCACCAGACAAACCAACCTATTATGGAGATTGCCACCGACGCAAATGCTAACCAGTTACGGTCATGAGTCTCAACGAATTGGCATTTTAAATTTACCAAAATTACAATAGAAGTGTAATTTACAACACCTAATGGATAAAGGGTATTGTCTTTAAGGGCACTTTCACCCCATGCTGTGACATTTAAGAAAGTGATAAGCAGCGAATTTAAGGTCCCTAGTATTATCCATTGACAAAAAATTGGTAAATTGAAAGCTTTATCTAATCGGCCAGCAGTATAAAGTTCGGGAACTGCTAACAAAGTCATTGGCTTCAAGTCCTTTTCGAACATTCCAATGCATAGAACGGGGAGTGAAGTGAATAAAGTGTTGTACATGGAAAGAGCCCATGATTCATACATGGAAGAGCCTGAAAACATTGTGTACCTCTGGAAAATCATTTGGGTCATGTAAAAAGTAAGTTCTTTGTAAAAAGTACAGAGCACAAATTTGGAGGTACGAATGTAGTTGTAGCGCCCATGTACAAATAGCATTTTTATCAAAAACCTGAATTGAGCGATTGAGTAATCAGATGATCTTGAGGCTTGAAGACCCTCTTTACCTGCAATCCCAACACCAATATCCGCAGATTGAATCATAGCAATATCGTTGGCACCATCACCAATGGCTAAAGTAACCTGATCTTTATTAATGTTTCTAATGTTAGTCACCATCAGTGCCTTCTGAGAAGGTGATGCCCTACAGCATATCACAGAATCAGTCTTCGTACAAAGTTCGACAAAAACTGATAAGAGAATTGGATTGCTCTCAAAGATGGCCAATGTAGCACCATTTATGACTAGTACACAGTGTGCGATGTTACCGGAGTCAATCTCTTGAGACACTGCATTCATTTTGGAAATTATATTTTCATCATTTTCAGTCAAAATAACAACGGTAGAATAATCGTAGATCAATTTACATGAATATCCAATATTGATAGCAGTCTCTCTTTTGTCTCCTGTTAACATCCACATTTTAATACCTGCTCTTCTAATCTTCTCGATGGATTCTGCCACACCATCTTGTAATCGATCTTCAATGGCGGTTGCACCAATCAATTCTAAATTATCCTCAATTTCTTCACCCACTTTTTCTACTTTGGCTCTACGATCAGTGAGCGAGGTTTTAGCCGTACGATAGCGCATTTCCCATTCCATATAATCTGACGAGTCGATCCATTTGTAGCCGTATAACAACGTTCTGAGACCTTCAGTAGAAAATTCATCAATTGCTTGCAAGGTCCTTTCCAATAAATATCCTTCATTGCTAATCAATTCATCTGATCCAATGTAATCCCACATATTTTGATCGTGTGACGAGCAGCTATTCTCCCACGGTATTGCTTGTTGAGGTCCAGCGTAGGGAATTGACTTAATGTCACCATATCTTTTCTGTTGATGTTTTTGCACAGACTTTCTACTATGGAGAATAACATCATCTATTTCTTCATCAGCCTTTTTGATTGTATCCAAGAACTGACCGATGGAATTAACTTGGAATTCTCCATGGTGACTTTTATTGGAAAAACTTTTCTTCATAGCTTTTAAGGATAAACTTCCTTTCGGCATGCTTGATAGAGATGATCTTAGTCTATTACTTGCCACATCATCATCCGTCGCATTTCTTTCTAAGGATCTTCGTTGTTGTAATACAACTTCAGCTTCAGCTTCCTTGCGCTCTTTGGTGGAAATATTAAACTCCTCCATTTTTTGGCGGGCATCCTTATGGTTAGGAAGTCTTTCTAGAATAACATTATCAGCACCTTTGCAAACTAGCAAGATTCGATTCGGCTCATTTGGAGTCTTTACCAAAACTGACATTCTCTTTCTATTTGAATTGAAATCAATTGTTTCCATGATTTCATAGTCTTCTAACAAAGGCTCCTTCTCAAAACCATTGGGGAAACTTTTAATGGTCAATATTTTTCCATTTCTATTGAGTACGATATATCCAAGATCTCTGGCAGCTGTAACTAATGCTAGCTCGTCTGGAGATGAAGATTGATATTCGATAGGATCTTCATTCGTTTCCCCATCGTCCTTGATATTGCATCTTTTGGGTAAACAACTATGACAGAGCGCTAATGAAAGAATGAAAAACCTTGCCTTATGGGCAAATAATGAGTTGGGATGCAATTGAATAAACTTGATTAAATCGAGTGAACTTTTTAAATTGGTAGGCCTGCTTGTTGTATTGCTGCTACGAGAATGTAAGCTTTGCTCCTCTTCACCAGCAAGAGATCTCATACTTGGCCGTCCACTATAGATAGCACCAGAGTTCCCTTTATACTTCACGGATGTCTTTGCAGCATCATTGGCAAAACTCTGTCTTGAAAGAAACTCATCACTGTGATCACCGGTAATCTCATTACCTTCAGGAGATACAGTTTCAACGTCTGTTGTCAATTGTATAGAGGGAAGTTGATCCTCGTTAGCCGAGGGATCGGCTTTATGAATCCATGAACTACCGCATAGAGAGAATTTACGGAACAACATCTTATTTTCCGTCAATGTTCCTGTTTTGTCACTAAATATGTACGACACTTGGCCTAGTTCTTCTAATATTGTAGCAGTTCGAGTCTCACACGGTGTATCTGTTACTGGATGGTACATGTCGATATCCCATTCCATAAGTTTACTCTGTATCAATTTGATGATTTCCATGGTAACATAAAGGGATAACGGTATAATAGTGTTGTACATGATAATAAATGACATGATAGTGGGGGCAGTACCTGCATCTTGTTGAAATAAATACCACGCCTGGTCGCCATTGATGTATCTTCTGTTATTTATAATATGGGCCAGATACGAAAAGAGTGACATTGCAGTCACGACGATAACCATAAATATCACAATTAGATTCACCTTGCGTTGTAATTTAGGAGCTTTTAGTCTTGGATTTTTAATAGCATTCATTCTAACCTTAGTTTCTTCACCAGTGAAAATGACCATACCAACAACATTCTCTGTATTTCTCAGGATACTACCACGGAGCACAACGTTGTCTAAACCCAAAGGGTGTTTGATGCTTTCGCCAGTTTGATCATTTTCTAGATCCAAGTTACCTTCAAAATTGTAAAGGTCGATATTGGGATCTTCCACTATAACTTTAGCGTTTATATTAGCTAAACCCGAAGCCGCACCAGCCAACTTACTTAGCTGAGCACTTGGCTGCCTGTTTTTCAAATTAGTTTCACCATCTAGTGCCATAGTTTCTATAAAGCATTCGTTGTTTTCTCCATCGCTCGCTAATAGCAGTAAGTCAGCCGGTACCCAATCGTCTTGATTTAAAAGTACAAAATCACCTACTCTCAAATCTTTCCATTTTCTCTTTTCAATGTTAACGCCATGACGTTCTGATAATAGTTCAAAGTTGTGAAATCTGGTATCCAAAGTCCCTTGAGCTGGTAATTTTGATCTGTTATTGTTCAACTCCGTAAAATTTTGACTAGTTGCCATAAAATTATTGTAACCGCCGTTGGTCTTTCGCAGAACTTTAACCGTTTTGTCATTTTCCTCTCTATCTAACTGATGCCTTTTAAAATCGTCAAATGCTTCTCTTGTCATGGAAATTCCCATAAATACACATAATGGAATAATGGTTGTGTATGAACCTGTGGTAGACCAACCTGGAATCATCTGCAAAATTGCGATTAAAAAGAAATAAATATTCGCCAGCTTAGAGAATTGAGCGTATATTTGCCGGGGGAGAAATGAGTAGACCGTATACCTGGAAGAAGTAATTTGGTTATCTACATAAGGTTGCTCAGTTCTCTCATCAATTAAAAGGTTCCCATTTTTATAAGCATATCGCCTGTATTCTGCTGTCTCATGATCCAATGAAATCGGTATTTGCCTTCCATCCTTACTACGTACAATACGTTTTCTATTCAATAAAACGTCCATTAGTTTTGTGAACAGTGTGGGCCTGCCCTTGTTCTCAAATTGATTATTATCCTCTTCGATATCATCTTCTTCGAGTTCATCTTCATCTTCTAATTGCTGATTCTCATCACCATCCATCTCATTCACATATGCTAGCTCTATATCCTGTCCATTATTCCCATTGAACAACTCATACATGTGTTTGTTAAATAGCTGCGTTCGCAGGGATGCTGCTCTTTTTCTCTTCGAGGGAGTATCTGGCATATTATTTGTAATTCAGAGCCTGGTTAGCTCTCCAGTTTGGTGGAAATCGCAACCTCGATCGCACAGCAAAGTGTATCTTTATGGTATCAAAGTTTCTCTTAACTCGCCTTTAAGGTCCAGATCAAGATCGTCTGTTCCTTACACGAAATTTCAACACATGTACAATAAACACTAAGTACAATCAGGGCCACAGAAGTCAACTTCCAGTCCTATTGAAGAATATTATTATTCTAAATCAGTTAGATATGAGTGTGATTGATCTTTATAAATCTGCTGGTCAGGAGCAATTGTTCCAACATTTAGATCAATTGAATGAGACCGATAAATCCCAATTTTTGAGTAACTTGGAGGCTGCCTCTAGGAGAATCTCACCTCAAAAACTTGTAGACGACTGTAAGAAGGCTATTTCTCAATCCGCTGAAAATGCTAGGGACTCTTCTAGCGTAGAACCTCTGCCAGCTACTTCTTACCAATCAGTGATCGACAATGCATCTGCCCAGGAGGAATATTATAAGATCGGTCTAGAGTCTGTCACGAATGGTGAAGTTGCTGTTGTCCTAATGGCTGGTGGTCAAGGTACCAGATTAGGCTCGTCTGCCCCCAAAGGTTGTTATGATATTGGATTGCCATCCCATAAATCTTTATTTCAAATACAAGCTGAAAAATTGATTAGCCTACAGAGATTATCAGGTACCAAAAGTCCAATCCCTTGGTATGTGATGACTTCAAAGCCTACACATAATACTACAAAGGATTTTTTCGAGAAACATAACTACTTTGGATTGGAATCCTCACAAGTGGTCTTCTTTAATCAAGGTACTTTACCAGCGTTGGATTTGCAAGGTGAAAAGTTGTTATTGAGCTCCCCCACAGATTTGGTGGAATCTCCAGATGGTAACGGTGGTCTATATCGTGCCATTAAGGACAACCAGTTATTGCAAGATTTCGAAAAGAAAGGTATCAAACACGTTTACATGTACTGTGTGGATAACGTTTTATCAAAATTAGCTGATCCTGTCTTTATTGGTTTTGCTATTAAACATGGTTTTGAATTAGCTACAAAAGTGGTCAGAAAAAGAGACGCTAATGAGTCTGTTGGGTTGATTGCTACTAAGGATAATAAACCATGTGTCATTGAGTATTCGGAAATTTCTCCTGAATTGGCAGCTGAAAAGGATTCTAGTGGATTATTGAAACTTCGTGCTGCCAACATTGTTAACCACTACTATTCCGTTGAATTATTGAAAAGAGATCTTGATCAATGGTGTGAACACATGCCTTACCACATTGCTAAGAAGAAAATTCCTTGCTATGATAACACAACTGGTGAGTCATTAAAGCCAACTGAACCTAATGGTATCAAATTAGAACAGTTTATCTTTGATGTTTTTCCTGGTGTCTCTTTGGACAAATTTGGGTGTCTTGAAGTGGATAGAGCTCAGGAATTTTCACCTTTGAAGAATGCTCCTGGTACCGCCAATGATAATCCAGAAACAAGTAGAGCAGCATATTTGGAATTGGGTGGTAATAGGTTGAAAAAAATTGGTGCTCAAATTGCTGATGGAGTTTCCGTTGAAGTTTCTAGTAAATTGAGTTATGCTGGTGAAAATTTGTCACAGTACAAGGGTAAAGTTTTTGACAAAGATAATACAGTATTAGAGAATTAATATTAAATATATTAAGTATCATAATCATTTATCTAAGATTTTTTGCAATTCATAATACATGGGGATCGTTTCTTCCGTGGAAAATGTGTTGTTCAGAGTTATTTCTGAAGCTGAAGAAATTTGACGTAGGGCACCCTGTACACTCATAAATTCCTTATTGTGTGGTTTTCTCAGTAATTCAAAAGATTTTTGACTTCTCAATTTTTGCCTTCCTTTTTTGTTTTCTTGGGCAAATTTCGAAATGCCTTCTTCCAATTTAAGTCTTAACTCGTCGTCACTTAATGATTGAAATTTGGCTATTCTTTGATCAATTAAAGTTTTATCAGAAGATCTTAATGTTTTCTTAGAATTGACAGCTTCTTCATCGTTGCTCGTCTCAGTGGCAGCTGTCTTCTGTAATTCATAATCTGAGTCTTGTTCTATATCTGATTGAGTTTCGTCCACGGGTGTAAATACAACATGATCCTTTAATTTTGGTGATAAGTTTAAATGTGGCCCGCCACATTTAATGATAGATTCTCTTGGATTTTGTACAACATCTAGTGAAAGTCCTCTATTACCAAATTTGGTCTTAGATATACCATTTTTCCTTCCCTGGCTTACAACCTCGTCATTATCATCAGTTTGCCATAGTGCTAGTAAATCGATTAACCTTTGTCTAACGAGCTCAATCGTCGAATCAGTAGTCGTAGTCTCCTCGTTCGTGACAATAAGTAATTTTTCCAGTTCTCTAAGACCATGTAACGTTGTTGATAATCGTATCGGACCTTGTGATGATGATTTTTTATCTTCTGGTGGTAAATAGAATTTACTATACCTCTTTACGCTTCTAGCATTCGGCACAGAATTACGGTGATTGTTGATTAGCTCGGTATGCCTTAACATCGACGCAGTCATTGAAACAGTTAAATTTTGCAACTGTTGCATATTAGTGGTTATTAACTTCCATCTATTGGATTGATTAATTAATGAGTTTTGGGTTAAATTATAATTGGGGAAAATTTTGCGTAAGAAATTGCACATTTCCAAATCACAAGTAGAGTTATTACCGACCCTACCACCAGAATGGTTCTGTGAAAGTAGGCAACATAGCATAAAGCTTCTCATCACCTTTAGTCTAGTCCATCGTGATTCCATATCATTAGCAGGTTCTGTGAGTCTGTAGTATAATTCAGATAATGGTACACCATAGATTCCGCAGTATTTAGACAGTTCGGAGCTGTTACTAATTGTTAACAAATCCTGCGTAGCGTTTGTCATACTATAAAAGAGTAAATCGAGACTCGATCCAAGGAGATCTGTTACAACGAGACCAATTCTATCGCTACCACATTGATTTGAGATTTCTTTATGAGCCGCAAAATAGTTATGTTGTAGTACCGTTAATCTTTGTAGAGAGTCTAGCATTGATTTCAATATCGATAACGCATTTTGCCTTGAGGATTGCATTTTGTGAAATTCTTGTTGGTAAGTCAAATAAAGGGCGATGAGCAAAGTAATGACAACTCTTCTCCTGCTCCCATTGCTGAATTTCAAACGATTTAAGATTTTCCTTACGTGCAGAATGGTAGTCATGTAGGGGAAATTTCTAATACGTATTGTCTTAGACTTGTCTGGGATTATTGTCGGAAGTAATCCACTGGTGGACATCTTGGATAGCCTCCATGGATTCGAAGCATTCAATAGATCGCTGGAAACTACTGTATAGTGAAATTCTTCAAGGAAATGTTCATTTGCAACAGACGGCAATCGGCTAAACACTCGATCTATTAATTGATTCCATTTGTTTGGAATTTCGAATTGGTATTCCCATTCCCCACCATTGACAACAGTTGGTGCAGATGGATGTATGTTTGACTGGAAATTTTCACACTTCCAACCAATGGGTGATAACATCGATTTTTCCAACAGGGTGTCTACTGATGATGTTAAATGATCAACCCCCATTGCATTGTGGACGAGCTGTGGATAGTACAAAATTTAAAAGCAGATGCAATTGAAGTTAAATTAATCTTTTGTTTTTAAGATTCAAGACACAGTCACTACTGACTTCCTAATCCGAAAGGTTGTCGTGGTTTCTCAGTGCTCATCTTGACCTTGTTTTTTTACTCTAGGATCAAAAACGTAAACATAAACATGTTTGTTGAAATTTTTCACAAAAAGGAATTAAGAAAAAAGTCCGGCGTCTCCACCAAAAATGATTTCGCCCGGGATCGAACCGGGGACGTTCTGCGTGTTAAGCAGATGCCATAACCTACTAGACCACGAAACCATATTAACTTGTTGAGAGCCTTTCTTGTTAGCGGATATAATCACGTAAGATATTATCATGCCCAACAGCATTAAATAAAATATTAAAAGATAATACCTTGTCAGTTCGTTTAGTTTTAGGATACCTTAGTTCCTAGATGGATATAAGATCCCTTTATATATTATTAGATTCCGGGGATTATCTTACATATTATTAGTTGGGTAACCTTTTGAGCCTCATTTTTTGGTAGAATTCATATAACACAATAGCCGTCCGTTATCCCAGCCCCATATTGATTGATTTAAGAATTCGCTTATGCCATCGTCGATCATTACTGATGACGATTCTATTTCGAAACTGAAGCCCCAACATTGTCTTGTTGGTCCTCAGTAAATGGTTGCCTAACTCTCGGCAGGAAAGGTGTTGGAACCTTCTGTGGAGTCGAACGTAATTCTTCTACTGGAGTTTGTTCCACATGATCATGCAGTCTACAAAGGCTATTCCACCATTCGAACAGTAGTGTTTCCTCAGAATCCACTTGCAATCTCGTTGGTAATAAACCTGGAGGCAGCTGCTGGTCCTCATTGTCATTGTTTATATTAGTATTGACACTATTATTGATAATTTCATTCGCGTTCTTATTATCCAACGGTAGATCTGCTTCTTTCAAGAATTGCCTTGCAGTTGCATAATGACCATTTTTGACTAGATAGTTGTAGACGTGGGCATGCAGTAACTGTCTTGGATCACTTGCATTGGCATCAGACACAACAGTAGTAGTACTATCCAGCTCTGTGTTAGAGCTGGGCATGATGTTCCCACTCTTTGTTCCATATTTTGAATCACCAGACATATCTACTGCTGGCCCGCCTGCTCCACCGAAATCCGGATATTCTGGTTTGTTAGTCGAATATATACCTTCAAACGTTGACGCCTGTCTCACCATGATTGCTTCAGGAAGGTAGAGGAACAATAATCATGGATTAGTATGTGTTGTGAAAAGTTCCTGCACAAACCTCGGTAAAGTTTGCTTCGACAAAAGCGTAGAATGAATATTACCGTATTGTTAATATTTTTACCGGTATGGTTAAGTTTACTACTATTATGTTTCTTGCCAAGAATTTATTTTTAAACTCATTTTTTTTCGTTCCCTATCTCATTAGAGGGTCCTTTTTCTTTTTGTCGCTAGGTACGTAATATGTGTACCTGTCGGATTTACTCGTCGGATTTACTTGTCGGATTACCAAATTGACTAAGTAATGCGTAATTCGGTTCTCCAGGAAAGGATAAAGGGACAGGCGACAACGGACAAGGACAAGACATTGTTTGTATTGGTTACGTTGTTTACGGGATTACCCATTTTTATAAGTCGTAATACGTTACTATATCATACTATATTACGTGAACTCATCCTCGTCAAATTCATCGTCGTCTTCTTCGTCATCATCTTCTTCTTCTTCTTCGTCATCGCCATCTTGATCAGATTCTTGTTCACATGAGGCGGTGTCTTTGCCGCTATCCCTGGGACCTTCACTTTCACTGATATTTAACCTCGAAATCTCGGATGCCGGAGTTCCAGGTACATCCTCTCTTGTCGTTTCCAGCAGTTGTGGTTGCCGTAATGGGGAACCTAACTCGAGGTATATCTGTTGGCCGATTTCTTCACGTGTTGGTGGGCGGGTTTTATCTCTGCCTGGCGTACTTAGCTGTGGATGCGATGCGTTGTGGTCTTCTTCATCTATACTCTCGGGAGAGATCGAACGGAAGAGTGATGTTCCCTTGATGTTCCTTCCTGATTCTGTCGATGGTGACCTTTCTTTAGGAGTGCCATTCTTGAAAGATATTGGTGATGATAGTTGCAGATGGTCATGTGATAGCGATTTGTCTAGCATGGAAGATCTGCCATCGTTGCTATTGTAGTTACCATCTCTTGCGTCTTTTGATTTCGCATCTTCGCCATCTGAATTTGATGTATCTGTAAGTTCTTCTAAATCTGGTATTGGTTCACGCCAAAAATTTACATCTGTAAATTTTTCCTCTTGTTTGCTCCTCAAATACAGATTGCTTTCAATATTTGCGTCTGTATCGATTGATTTGTTTATTGGTGATCCGGGCCCGGCGGATCTGATACTTCTGTCGTCATCATCGTTGTTCACCGGTGGGAAGAAATGATCAACCAATTCGTTAATGAAGACGTACGAACTTCTGTAGCCTGCCAACTCTAATAATTCCATGTGTACTTCACCATCTGGGTTTATAGTAAAGATTCTTGAACTTGGTACACCAACGGTTCTGTAAGAAAGTGCGTCAGTAATTCTGTTACCGAATCCTGCGAAAAAGGGAGTTGGTTTTTCTTCCATTTCCTCCAATGACAGTTGTTCTTGTTCCAAGACTCTTTCTTCATTTTCCTTTTCATGGCGTCTGTCTTCAGCTTCACCTTTAAAGTGACCGTGTCTATCGAAGTATAACGATCTCATATCATTTAAACATGCGATTTTGAAAACTTCAGGTTTTTTTAGTATGACTTCACGTCTTAAAGCTGCTATCGTTCTATCAGGTGAAAGGATTACAGGGCCCACGGGCAAACGATTACCGTTTTGAACAATGGATCTTAAATAGCTTCTTGTGGAATCAGCTTGACCAGTACTTCTAGCGGTTAAATACATTATGTTGTACCCATTTTTCGCAATTTCTGAGAAAAGTTTTGCAACCCCAATGTGAGTCCAATCTTTTCCAAACATGGTCATTACATGTCCTAAAGCATCAGATTTGGTGATTGTACCGTCGATATCGCTAATGACAATGGGAACACTCCATCTCCAAACGAATAGCTTGGAAGAAACCAAGGCCCTGCCTTGATCTACTGAAAAAGTTAAATCGTTTTCCCCATATTTTAAATCAAGACATTTTAATTGTTCACTTGATAAACGAAGTGTCTTGATAAAAAATTTCCCATCTGAACTAGTACTGCTACCTTTAGAATCTGTATTAGTGTTTGTATTTGTATCTGCCTCTGTATTGCTCGATGTAAAACCTGATAATGTTGATGAATCGCCTGAAAAATCTAGACTTAAACCTGGTTCGTTTGCCGTCATTGGTGGTGATTCTGGTGGTGAGACTGGGTAGTGATGATGTGGGTGATTTTCAAACGGATTAACAATTCTGATGTTACCATTAGAATCTTCCTTAACAAATCCTGAAATGTCCAAATCGTTACCCAATTCATCCTTAAGCAATTGCTTCAATTGGTTATCCGTATCTTGAACTTTATCCTTATTTGGCTTGTAACCTTCCATGTCCAGTAGAAGATCACCATTGTTGTCCAATTTGCTAGGAATATGGATCTGCGTAAGCCTTCGATTTAACTTCTCTTGGAATGTCTTCGTTCTTGACATTGTCGGGAGTGGAATTCCAGTGCCATTGGAAGTATCTGTACTACTTTCTGAATCATTGATATCTAGGAAATCCGGTTCCTCTAATTTCTTAGACACTTCTACTCCTTCTTCTAATTTATCACTTTCTTCAACCTGACCATCTGGTCGAGGTGATTGTGGCGGACTACTCGTTGCACTCATCACTGGCGATGATAACAATTCTTCAGGTATACCTTGCACATCAGTACTCGTTTCGAACACAAAATATGCTTCTCCAGAATCCCCTAATTTCATGGGGATATTGGTTGATTTACCATTAACGATAACTTCCACTTTCTTTTGAGATGGCTTTAAAATTTGGAATTTACCAAACCTAACATGAAATGGTGAACACGCTAACGTACCATCAGGATGTTCAACGACTATGACATCTATACCACCAGAAAGCGTTGCTGGATTTATAGAAGACCATGTCTTGGACACTGATCCAATAGCCCTCTCAACGTACTGCATTTTACCTCTAGGAGCCGTCAAGACTTCAAACAATGAGCTACTAGTCTTACTACCAGTATATTCAATAGACCTTGAATGTTATTCCCTCTTCTGTGTGTATCTGCAAGTACAAGGAGTATATTTATATATTGTATATAGGCATCTTTTTTTCGCCTCTCCGAGATGTTGGGAGCATAAAGGACCGTTGGATCAACACTGATGAACGAGATATAAATTCTTAAAAAATGCATTTTTGAATATTTTCCTCGAGGAATTGATAATTTTGAGGAGCTCCTAGACGTCAAGTTACCGTTAATTGACCGTCCTGGATGAAATTCAATCGAGAAGTTGTCTTACTATTTACACAGAGAATATAATTACTATTGCAGTAGCAAAATGGTCAATTGTCACCTTCCAAAGAGGTGACTCCTTAAATATTTTTAGCCCAATCCATTATTTGAAGGGAAAATTGTATTGAGACGTCCTAAAGTGTACTGGTAGAGGAACAGCATAATACTGCTCTGTATACTTGTCCAGATGAATCTTGGGCCCACACCACTGAAAAATCCAATCAACCCTTCTGATTTGTAAACGATCCTCAAACTGGAGAAAAGAGAACTGGAAAGACTTGCAGGTTTGCCCAGTTCACTTGTAGGGGAAGTCTGTTGAGTTTGAACTCGAGTCTTTATCACATCCAATGGCGTAGTGAGTACACCTGCTACACCACCTGCTAGGGCACCTGTTGACAACTCACTCATTATGGACAAGTGGTCCTGGCCTATTTGTTTGTACTCAAGTTTAAATGCAGCTTGTCTAAATTTCTCGTAAAATGCTAATTGTAGCGCACTAAAGGGTAGATCTCTTGCCAATGTTGCCTTGTAACCAAAGAGTAATGCCACTGGACCTTCGGTCTTGACCACAGTAGTTATGCAATCTCGTAGATTTTTGTAGTTGTATCCGGAATCAAAATGTGAATTATTGTAACGACCCTGTAGTTGTAGCCTAGTCTTTAAAACTTCTGAAGGAACGTAGATGAAACTGGAGACTAAATCACCAAGAAAACCGGCAAATAAATGGGTCAACGTATCGTTAAACCCCCATTCATTAATCAGTTTTCTTTTGGAAAATTCGTAAGTACCAAAAAAGATCGCTGCACTGGGGAAAGATCCCAACATAGCAGCTGAATATCCACCATAAAGGCCTCTGAAAATTCCTTCCTCGACGAAGATCGTTCTGTAGGCGGCCAACATGTTCTTGTACTTGGCAACATTGGGAGCACCCTGCTGCCTAGTCTTAACGGTATCTAGAGAATGCATTGAAGTATCACCGATGGCACCACCAAATCCACCGGCAAGGATACAATGCAAAATGGGACTATTAGTAGCCTCCATTTCATCGTCGATTGCTGGTGGACTCGGTCTGTTACCACCATCACCACCGGCTCCACCTGTAGTTGGTGGTGGTATTGCATGAGGGTGACCATGGTGGT